>NC_081347.1:20765619-20808960 GCF_029784015.1 Lycium ferocissimum | reverse complement strand
AGAAAAACCCGGAGGGGGGTAAAACCGCCCCCGACCCCTTTTCCAATCCTCACTCCCCCCCAAAAAGAAGAGTCCTTTTTGGCGAACGGAGGTTTAGGAGGGGTACATGACCTACTTGTTCCAGACGGGAAAAACAGCCCTGTTCTTCTTGGTAAGCATTATCTCAACCTCATCGTCCGAAGGTTCATCTCTCCACTGGGCCTCCTTCTACCCTTTGCTCTTTGTGTCAGTCTTGAACCACCCCCTCGTGTAGTTGTCAACTTGGGTGGAGCTATACTTGTAAGCATAAAAAATAAAATCTAGTTAACCTGTACAAGTGAAATTAAAACTAAGTAATTCTAAAAAAAAAAAATGTCAGTTCTCTAAATTTTGGGTCTGCAAACTGTCTTCGTGCAAAGACGGACTGTCGAACAGCTCGATGGTACCGTCTTTGTACAAAGACGGTCTATCGACCTATTGACAGTATCGTCAACATGTTTCCGGCCTTGTCAGTAACAACTGAAGGCTTTGCGAGTTCAATTTTCAAATCCCACCATACAGATATCATAGAATACTTGCTCAATTTTTGCATATTTGGGGTTCGGTGCTTCGGGTTACTCAGACTTCACCCTCATTTTTGACATTTTTAACCTTTGGTACTCTCTCGAGTTTTGTTTGGTAGGCATAACGATATTAAACTTAAATTTTTAATCGAAATACCCTCCAACCAGTTGGAGTTACTCAAACTTCACTTCTCAAATTTCATGCTTATTAGATATTCACTTTAATAAACCTTTGGCGGGCATAATGAATCATCACAATTTGTGGATCAAAATGCCCGCTGACTCAATAGAGGTACAATATTCTCCTCCCCACGAGTGCTACTAATAACAAACATACAAAATTCCCTACCCCCAACTACGAATTTCAAACAATGTCAAGTTATTTGTAAGAATTACAGTCCAAGCACCAAACCCTAGTTAATGATCTCTCCCCACACATATTCTTCCATTTATTGGAGATTATTGGAACACCCCAGCATATATTATCACTAACAAAAACAACCAAGGGTCCTTAACACCAATTTTTCAATTAGTTTAGGAACCTAAGGTATCCATTGCAAACTAAAAAAAAAAATACAAAATTAACACCAAGAAATGAAAGAAAAATCTGTTACAACATACCTGATCACACGAATTTTTAGAAAGAACTTGATGGACACGCTACTAAAATAGAGAGAAATATATGAGAGTAGGGGCAGAGGGTGTGTGGTTTTCTGTGGTGGTGAGATGGAGGGTTTTATAGGGTGGTTTAGGGAAATTGAGGAGTTTTAATGGGAGTCTGTATGTAGGTAATGGAGTTATGGAGGGAATTGAATAGGTGGAGAAGTGGGGAAGAGGGAAAGATGCCGGTCTTGAGGGATTTAAACCCTCTACCCATCGTTTTGTTTTTATTTTATGTATTGTATTTTTTTTACGCAGTACTTACCAGGGTAATTCGACGTACCGTCTTTGTACATCGATGGTTCATCGAATTGCCTATTCAGAGAGTTGAATTTGCAAACTCTCTGAACTGAGCCTCTGCATACCGTACATGCATATCGACGGTTCGTCGGCAGCCATTGTCGGTCGTCAATTTTCTTTGAGTTCCGAGTTCGGCTCACACTGCCCGACACCCGTCAATAAGCCTAGATACACTACTGAAGAAAAAATAAAATAACAAGAAAAATACAAAAATCTAAACTTGGGTTGCCTCCCAAGAAGCACCTGATTTAATGTCGTTGCATGACAGCGGTACCCATTTTTACTCCGAGTCAGGAGTGTAGCCATATTTCAGCCTGTGTTGGTCGATAATTCTATCACCATCAATGCAACCATGGTAATGTTTCACCCTCTGCCCAATCACTTTAAATGTACGAGTTCTATCTTCGGACTTATTTCAGTCTGCTGTGGAGTGAAGCACTCACCACTTCAAATGGACTGGACCACTTTGATTTCAACTTTTCAAGCAACAGCTTCAGTCTCAAATTATAAAGCAGCACCAGATCTCCTTTGTGAAAATCTCTTTCGAGAATCTTTTTATCATTGTAATGTTTCATCCTCTCCTTATACAATGCTGCACTCTCGTAGGCCTGATATCGGAATTCATCCATCTCGTTGAGTTGAAACAACCTGAGTTTGGTCGCTTCTTCCCAATTCATGTTCAATTTCTTCAAGGCCCATATGGCCTTATGTTCAAGTTCCACTGGAAGGTGACATGCTTTACCAAAAACAAGCTTGAAAGGTGAAGTTCCAATTGAAGTCTTGAAAGCAGTACGGTAAGGCTATAGATCATTATCGAGCTTGCGAGCCCAATCAATTCTGTTTGCATTCACTGTTTTAGCCAAAATACTCTTTATCTCCCAATTAGAGAGACTTCGACACATGTCGAGGATGATACGGGGTTTCCACCCATGCTTGACTCCGTACTTCTCTGTCGATCACGAAAGGCTACTTGTTGCAAAGTGAGAACCACCATCACTGATTATCGCCCTGGGGGGGGGGGTGCAAAATGAGTAAATATGTTCTTTTTCAAGAACCATGACACTCTTGGCTTTGTTATTAGGTAAAGCCACCGCTTCCCGTTTTAGAAACATAGTCAACCGCCACCAGATGTCTTCGTACCACGGAGAGCTTACAAAGGGCCTCATAAAATCAATCTCCTAAACATCGAACACTTCAACTTCCATCACAAAGTTCATAGGCATCTCTTTCCTCCTACCAATACTCCCTTATCATTGGCACTGATCACAAGACCGCACCATCAAATTAGCATCATGAAAGAGAGTAGGCCAATAGTAACCACATTCGAGAACCTTTGCAGCAATCCTCGTCCTACTATGATGGCCCCCAATTGGAGAATCATGGCAAGCCTTCAGAATCTTCAACACCTCACTCTCGGGAACACAACGCTGAATAATGTTATCAGCGCATGTTCTGAATAAGTATGGCTCATCTCAATAGTACTGACGAGAATCGTGCAAAAAATTCTTTTTCAGGTAAGATTTGATCTCATCAAGAATGATAACAGTCATAAAGTAATTAGCTAAATCTGCATACCAAGGTGTCACTTGCATAGAAATCACCAAAACTTGCTTATCTGGGAAAGCATCATCAATATCATGTTCCTCTATCGGTACCCCCGTTCTTCAAGCCTAGAGAGATGGTCGACAACTTGATTTTCGGACCCTTTTCGATCTTTCACCTCAAAATCAAACTCCTGCAACAAAAGGACCCAATGAATCAGTCGCTGCTTAGCTTTTTTCTTGGCTATAAGATACCACAAAACAACATGATCAGTCTACACCACAACCTTGGACCCTAACAAATAGGACCTAAACTTCTCAAAAGCATACACTATAGCAAAGCAGCTCTTGCTTTGTCACTGTGTAGTTCATTTGTGCCGCATTAAGAGTCCTACTAGCATAGTAGATTGGGTGCATAATTTTATTATGCCTCTGGCCAAGCACAGCACCAATTGTGAGAACACTCGCATCACACATCAAGTCAAAAGGCGGGGACTAATTAGGAGTAACAATAATAGGAGCAGAAGTGAGACGCTCCTTCAATTCACTAAATGCCTTTTGGCACTTGTCATCAAACACAAACTTAGCCTCCTTTTCAAGGAGCTTGCACATCGGGTTAGCAATCTTGGAGAAACGTTTGATGAAATGCCTATTAAACCTAGTATGTCCCAAGAAACTCCGAACACCTTTTTGACTGAGATAGGTGGAGGAAGCTTCACAATCACATCTATCTTTGCTTGATCGACCTCAATCCCCTTTACAGAGATTTTGTGCCCGAGGACAATCCCTTCCTACACTATAAAATGGTACTTCTCCCAATTTAGCACAAGATTTGTCTCTTCATATCTTTTCAGTACTTGACCCAGATGGCCAAGACAATCATCAAATGAATCACCCACAATAGAAAAATCATCCATAAACACCTCCAAGAAGTCTTCTACCATGTCAGAAAAGATCGACATCATGCATCTCTGAAAAGTTGCTAGTGCATTACATAACCCAAAGGGTATTCGGCTGAAAGCAAACGTCCCATAAGGACAAGTGAAAGTCTTCTTCTCTTTATCTTCTAAGGCAATTGTTACACCCCGGAAATTTCCCCGTGAGCGTACAGTGAAAAGTTGCAGAATTGCATTCTGGCCAGTTGGACGTAAACTGGAAGACGGACCGTAAATCAAAATACGGCCGTAAATTGGGTCGTAATGCGCCATGATCTCTAGCATACCTTTCGTTTTGATATGCTTAAATACGACCACACTGTACGTCCCGTAAACTGGTATACGGTCCGTAAACTGTGGTTTACGACCACTGTACAGCCGACGACTGTTCATTAAAAATCAGCTTTTGTGATTAATATAAGGAACCCTTTTTCATTCTCATTTCATTTTCATACTTCACCTCTATACTTCAAGAACCCTCTAGAACATCTCCATACACTTCAATCACAAGAAAGTAAGAGAAATCAAAGATCAACAACAAGAAATCAAGAGAATCAAGTGAAAGAAACCCATCGAAAGTCATACAAATCAAGAAAACTCAAAGGAGATGAATTAGGGTTTTGGTGAAAAAGGTGTGATATCACCCAAAGCTTGTTCCTCTATTATTTAAGGTAAGTTTCATGACCTTTACATGCTATTTGAAGTATTATTGAGTTAAGATTCATGGATTGTAGAAGTGTATAGCAAATGGGTTACAAATGGATGAATAATGTCATTTTGAAGTAGTAGATGGGTTGAGTCATGGAAATGAATATGTTGATGATATAAATATGTTGTAAATGACTCATAGGACATGAAATGAGTATTGGATATGAAAGAATATGACGATGGACTTTTAGTCATAATTATGGGAACTTGAAGCGAATTATGAAATACGAATCATATGAATGAATGACAATTGTTGTTAGTAATATCATGATGATTATTGTGAATGTTGGGAGTTGATATGGAATATGGCGGAAAGTAGTGTAAACAAAGGAAATGCTGCCCAAATTCCTATAGCCTTAGTAAGTACGTTTTAATGATGTTATAGCTAATAGCGATATACATTCCATTGAAGGTATACACAAGTGCATTTAAGGAGCATGAGCAAGCAATAGAATAGTTAAGCGGCAAAGGTATGTAAAGCTTAGCCCTTTATTTCCAAGGCATGACTTCTATGGCATGAAATTCCTCTTTACTACGAATGTCCTATCTCCAAAAAAGTCAAGAGTCCTCACTCACGAATAGCTATACGAAATAAGGGATATGAGTTGAATGCGAAAATGATGATAGTAAGCTAAGAGTCTTTATGATGAATTATGATAAGCATGTTAAGTTACGATAGAACCATGATATGCTTATAAGGCAATTCATAATCATAAATCTACAAGATGTACGATGTTGAGTATATGGTATGTATGAACAAATATGTGTATTATGACGATATGATGATGCATGCACGATATGAGATATTTGTGATGTGATAGAGCCCTCGTGGCCGAATACGATATCTTTGTCGAGCCTATGAGGCCGAATACGGATAATGATCAAATGTGTATAAATAGATGCGACATTATGATAAGTATATGTATGTGTATTATGAATGCAAGATGATGACTAGATATGTTAAGGTCATGATACCCCTAAGTGATGTATATGTATATATGTATGTATCGAGCCCAAGAGGGCCGAGTACGTATGCCAATGGTCCCATCGAGCCCAAGAGGGCCGAGTACGTATACCAGTAATGCCATCGAGCCAAGAGGGCCGAGTACGTATGCTAGCGATCCTATCGAGCCCGAAGGGGGCCGAGTACGAATGATGCCAACCTATATGAATACGAGTATGCTACATGTATGATACCGTTATGAATACGACTATGTTATATGCATGATGCTTGTATGAGCACGACTATGCTTCACATATGATATCTATATGAGTATGATTGTGTTACCTGTATGATTATACCATATGCATCACATTCATGTGAGTACGAATGAGATAAGTATATGATATCGTTACGAGTACGATTATGCTATACATATGACGATGATTAGAGTACGAATATACTACTATCATGTAAGTGCGAGTAAGGGCTATGTATATGCAAAGCACGTGATACGAGCATGAGTATGACGAGATAATAGATATGAAAGGTAAGTAAGTAAAGGATATGAATGTATGTATACGAGTACGAAATAGAACACGGAACGCCCTACGGAAGCGGTGTAAGTACTATGAAGGAAATGTTAATGACTCCCATCCTGTGTTACTTCATATATTACGGTTATGTTTCTCCATCATTACTACTCATGCTTTACATACTCGGTACAATATTCGTGCGACGTCCTTTTCTTTGGACGCCGTGTTCATGCCCGGGTAGGCCGAGAGGCGTGCTGATCAATAGGGGCTAGTAGCTGACGTGTGAGCACTCCCTTGTCCGGAGGTGCTATTTTGAGACAATATTTTGTGTACATGTATTTTGGGCACGGCGGGGTCCTGTCCCGTCCATATGTTCAGTGTTCTAGTAGAGGCTCGTGGATACGCATGTGTGGGTAGTATGGTCCCATAGTCATTATGTAAATGAAAGCCTATGTATATTAGTATTATTTTGATAGCCCAAAGGGCCTACGTTAAATAAGTGAATATGTTCTATATGAAAGTCATTTTCTATGATTATAAACGATAAGAGAAATGAATAAAGACAGGTTAAGCAATAGAATGAGGGGTGCTCGGTGGTCAGCCTCGGGTACCCGTCGCGGCCCGTAGGTCGGGTCGTGACAAAGTGGTATCAGAGCAGTTCAGTCCTAGGAAGTGTCTACGAGCCGTGTCTAGTAGAGTCTTGTTTATGGTGTGTTGCACGCCACGCTAATAAACAGGAGGCTACAGGGCATTTAGGAAAAATGACCATCTTTCTTCATATGAGATCGTGCGATAGAGCCAAGTATAAGATGAAATTCCTCCCTAATGAGTATGTTGTGATTTCGAAATGCCGCCAAAACGGAAAGCTAAAGCCGCAGAGGGCGAGACTACGATAAAGGCGGGCGAAATAGAGCCGCCTATGAATATAGATAAGGGCGAATCATATGATTAGGTTCCATCTAATGCCTCCACCACTCCGCCCGTTACGGAAGAGCAAGAAAGGGCTTTAGCTCCAGCTCCTATGGCTACAGTTCCTCCACCATCTACTTCAGGCCAACAAGTGGCCGAGGCCATTAACTTATTGACACAGTTAGTTGCCGCCCAAGCACAGCGGCAGAATGTGGGCCCGAGTGATCGTTCGGCTAGTACTAGAGCCCGTGATTTTATGAGTATGAATCCCCCGGAGTTTTTCGGATCAAAGCCGGATGAAGACCCTCAAAGTTTTATTGATGAAATGTTGAGGACATTGAGGATTATCCATGCCTTTGAAACCGAATCAGTGGAGTTAGCATCTTATAGATTCCGGGATGTGGCAGTTCTATGGTACAATAATTGGAGAGCGTCGAGGCAAGAAAATGCGCCCCCTCCCGTGTGGCAAGAGTTCGTTGATGCCTTCATTCGTCATTATTTGCCACCCCAGGTCCGCCGAGCTAGAGCGGATAGATTCTTGAATTTGAAGCAAGGAAATATGAGCGCCCGAGAATATAGCCTTCAATTCAATTCGTTGGCTAGATATGGTCCGATGATGGTGGCCGACATGGGTGACAGAGTGTACAGATTTGTGAGCGGCTTAGGGCCACATTTATATCAAGAATGTTTAACGGCTTCATTGCAAGACAGGATGGATATTTCCCGCATTCAAGCCCATGCCCAAAATTTAGAAGAGCAACAATAGCCGCAAAGGAGTGAACGTGGAGTTGACCAGGGGCAAGGTAAGAGGGCCAGATCCATGGGTGCCGATAGCGGCTATAGAGGAGGATCGAGGAAGTCATATTCGGACACTCGGGCCGGGGTCCGATTACTCCATTCACTCCGACCGAGTCAGAGTTTCAGAGAGTCGGGCTCACGGTATAGAAGTGATTCGGGCCAGACGAGATCATCCATATCACAATGTACCCAGTGCGGTAAGCGACATTGGGGACCATGTCGAGTGGGGTCGGATGTTTGCTATAGTTGTGGCCAGTCATGTCATATTATGAGACAGTACCCATTTTGAGATGACAGGCGTGCGGTCCAGCCCACGGGATCCGCAGCCGGATCTTCGTCATCTATGCGCCCCGCGGGACAAGACTCCCAGACACTAGTAGTGCGGGGTAGAGGCAGGGAGAGAGCGTCTAATTCGAGTGGTCCTCGGCATCGTATGTATGCATTGGTTGAGCGACAAGATCCAGAGTCACCCCCCGATGCCGTCACAGGTATATCTACATTTTTAATTATGTGCTAAAGGAAGAATAAATAATTGTAGCAATGAGCAAGTATAAATTGAGAAGTTATATTATGTAGCGATGGTAATGGGGAAAGAATGATATGTGGTATTATGGTTCTCAAGTTTAAGGAAGTAAGATATGAAGAGTAAAACTTCCAAGATAGTGATGACGATGGGTTACGACTATAAGATGCTACTTATGTATAGGGCAAAGAGAAGAGGTAAGACACGAATATGTTAAGCATGTGTGAAATATACGATATGTGAACGATACGAATATGAGTACAAATGTGTTACGAATATAGAAATGCGATGAATATGAGTATGTAAATGAATGTGATCATGAATAGAGATATAGCTATGAACACAAAAATGTGTATGGATGTGGATATCTGTATATGTATAGGTGTATACGCACATGAATCAGCCAAGAGCGGTGATGTGACTTGCAAGCAATTATACTTCGCTAATGAAACCCAGCGAGATAGAGTTGCAAACCATGTAAGATTTGATGCCATTATGGGGTAAGAAAGGGGAATGCATTAAATGAAGTGTAATAATTAGAGTATCTGAACACCCCTATTTCCATCATTACTCAGATGTTATGTCCCCTATTTGTGAAACAAAATATTTGACCCCACGAGAAAATCTGCACTTATTTTAGTTGGAAGAGCTATATGAGGAAACACTGGGATGATAAGGTATGTCTACTTTTCTTTTATACAAATGGGTCGTGTGTGGCCAATCTATATTGCTATTGTGTTGTAGCCCTGTGAGGCAATGATATTATGGGCTGTTGTGACAGGAGGATAGTGCCATATTACAGGGGAAACTCTGGCGATTTTTTTTTCTTTTCAGAATCCCCGATAATTTAACATTCGAGGACGAATGTTCCAAAAGGGGGGAAGAATGTTACACCCCGGAAATTTCCCCGTGAGCGTACAGTGAAAAGTTGCGGTGCATTCGCGCTGATTGGAAATCGGAAGGCGGACGTAAATCGAAATACGGCCGTAAATTGGGTAAACTGCCATGATCTCCAGCATACCTTTGTTTTGATATGCTTAAATACGACCACACTATACGTCCCGTGGCGGTATACGGTTCGTAAGCCGTGGTTTATGACCCTTTGTACCGACGACTGTTCATTAAAAATCAGCTTTTGTGATTAATATAAGGAACCCTTTTTCATTCTCATTTCATTTTCATACTTCACCTCTATACTTCAAGAACCCTCTAGAACATATCCATACACTTCAATCATAAGAAAGTAAGAGAAATCAAAGATCAACAATAAGAAATCAAGAGAATCAAGTGAAAGAAACCCATCGAAAGTCATACAAATCAAAAAAACTCAAAGGAGATGAATTAGGGTTTTGGTGAAAAGGTGTGATATCACCCAAAGCTTGTTCCTCTATTATTTAAGGTAAGTTTTATGACCTTTACATGCTATTTGAAGTATTATTGAGTTAAGATTCATGGATTGTAGAAGTGTATAGCAAATGGGTTACAAATGGATAAATAATGTCATTTTGAAGTAGTAGATGGGTTGAGTCATGGAAATGAATATGTTGATGATATAAATACGTTGTAAATGACTCATAGGACATGAAATGAGTATTGGATATAAAAGAATATGACGATGGATTTTTAGTCATAATTATGGGAACTTGAAGCGAATTATGAAATACGAATCATATGAATGAATGACAATTGTTGTTAGTAATATCATGATGATTATTGTGAATGTTGGGAGTTGATATGGAATATGGCGGAAAGTAGTGTAAACAAAGGAAATGCTGCCCAAATTCCTATAGCCTTAGTAAGTACGTTTTAATGATGTTATAGCTAATATCGATATACATTCCATTGAAGGTATACACAAGTACATTTAAGGAGCACGAGCAAGCAATAGAATAGTTAAGCGGCAAAGGTATGTAAAGCTTAGCCCTTTCTTTCCAAGGCATGACTTCTATGGCATGAAATTCCTCTTTACTACGAATGTCCCATCTCCAAGAAAGTCAAGAGTCCTCACTCACGAATAGCTATACGAAATAAGGGATATGAGTTGAATGCGAAAATGATGATAGTAAGCTAAGAGTCTTTATGATGAATTATGATAAGCATGTTAAGTTACGATAGAACCATGATATGCTTATAAGGCAATTCATAATCATAAATCTACAAGATGTACGATGTTGAGTATATGGTATGTATGCACAAATATATGTATTATGACGATATGATGATGCATGCACGATATGAGATATTTGTGATGCGATCGAGCCCTCGTGGCCGAATACGATATGCTGTCGAGCCTATGAGGCCGAATACGGATAATGATCAAATGTGTATAAATAGATGCGACATTATGATAAGTATATGTATGTGTATTATGAATGCAAGATGATGACTAGATATGTTAAGGTCATGATACCCCTATGTGATGTATATGTATATATGTATGTATCGAGCCCAAGAGGGCCGAGTACGTATGCCAATGGTCCCATCGAGCCCAAGAGGGCCGAGTACGTATACCAGTAATGCCATCGAGCCAAGAGGGCCGAGTACGTATGCTAGCGATCTATCGAGCCGAAGGGCAGTACGAATGATGCCAACCTATATGAATACGAGTATGCTACATGTATGATACCGTTATGAATACGACTATGTTATATGCATGATGCTTGTATGAGCACGACTATGCTTCACGTATGATATCTATATGAGTATGATTGTGTTACCTGTATGATTATACCATATGCATCACATTCATGTGAGTACGAATGAGATAAGTATATGATATCGTTACGAGTACGATTATGCTATACATATGACAGTGATTAGAGTACGAATATACTACTATCATGTAAGTGCCGAGTAAGGGCTATGTATATGCAAAGCACGTGATACGAGCATGAGTATGACGAGATAATAGATATGAAAGGTAAGTAAGTAAAGGATATGAATGTATGTATACGAGTACGAAATAGAACACGGAACGCCCCTACGGAAAGCAGGTAAGTACTATGAAGGAAATGTTAATGACTCCCATCCTGTGTTACTTCATATATTACCGTTATGTTTCTCCATCATTACTGCTCATGCTTTACATACTCAGTACAATATTCGTACTGACGTCCTTTTCTTTGGACGCTGTGTTCATGCCCACAGGTAGGCCAGGAGACGGTGCTGATCAATAGGGGCTAGTAGCTGACGTGTGAGCACTCCATTGTCCGGAGGTGCTATTTTGAGACATTATTTTGTGTACATGTATTTTGGGCACGGCGGGGTCCTGTCCCGTCCATATGTTCAGTGTTCTAGTAGAGGCTCGTAGATACGTATGTGTGGGTAGTATGGTCCCATAGTCATTATGTAAATGAAAGCCTATGTATATTAGTATTATTTTGATGCCGAAAGGGCCTACGTTAAATAAGTGAATATGTTCTATATGAAAGTCGTTTTCTATGATTATAAACGATAAGAGAAATGAATAAAGACAGGTTAAGCAATAGAATGAGGGGTGCTCGGTGGTCAGCCTCGGGTACCCGTCGCGGCCAGTAGGTCGGGTCGTGACAGCAATATTGATCTGATTATAGCCAGAGTACCGATTTAAGAAGTAATAGTAAGACCTCTTAGCCCGCCTATCAAGCATCTGATCAATGAAAGGCATGGGAAAATGGTCTTTACAAGTGGCTGAGTTCAGCTTTCTATAGTCAATGCAAACACGCCATCCAGTAACTGTCCGATCTTTGTATTAGGCCCCATATTGATACCTCCCTTCTTTGGAACACATTGAACTGGACTTATTGTCTATAATTGGATACACTAACCCACCATTTAACCACTTTATGATCTCCTTTTTCACGACCTCTTACGTGTTTTCGTTAAATCTCCGCTGATGTTCAACACTCAGCTTGCTGTCCTTCTCTAGCTGAATTTTATGCTCACAAATACTAAAAAAGAATTCCCCGAATGTCTGCTATGATCTAACCAATAGCACGCCCATACTCACGCAAAATCTTCAATAATTTCTCAATCTGTTTCTCAGTTAGTGACGCTGAAACAATCACTGGCAATGGATTATTCGGACCAAGGAACTCATACCTCAATTATGATGAGAGTTGCTTAAGCTCAAGCTTTGGTGGCTCAACAATAGAAGGCTTAGCTAGTGGAGTGGTTCTATTTGCAAGATTAAGCTTTCTTGGGTGCTAAGTGTAAGAACCCATACCCTCAAGCGCATTTACAATTTTCACGTAGCCCTCCATATCATCAGCATCAAAGTTCACTAGAATAGCAGCAAGAGCTTCTCTAAAACTTTCGTCTTCCATTTTATGTTTGACAGTATCATCAATCCCATCAAACGAATCAATAACTGAGATATTCTCATAAGCAATTGGAAACTTCATCCCCTTACTTTCTTGAAAACTCACCTCTTCATCATTCACTCGAAACTTGATTTCATTCTTTTCAGAGTCTATAAGCGCTCTGCCTGTAGCAAGAAAGGATCTTCCCAAGATGATGGTAATATCTTTATCAACCGCACAATCCAGAATAACGAAATCTTTAGGCAACATGAACTTACCTACTTGTACAAACATATCATATACAACCCCAACATGCCTCTTGATGGATCTGTCCGTTATTTGTAATCGCATAGAAGTCGGTCTAGGTATTCCCAATCCGAATTGCTTGTAAATAGCAAAAGGCATTAGATTGATACTCGCCCCATTATCACACAAAGCACCAGCAAAAGCATGATGCCTGATATTACACGGAATAGTAAACGCCCCTGGATCACTCTTTTTCTGAACTGTGGTGGAAGTAATAATCGAACTCACACGATGAGTTAGATTCGCTGTCTCATGTTGAACAGACCTCTCTTTCGTAAGTGGGTCTTTCACAAACTTAGCAAATTTGAGCATCTCTTTCACATCATCTAAGAATGGAAAATTCACCGTTAACTTCTTTAATTGATCATAGAACTTTTGAAATTTAGCATTATCATTATTCTTTACCAACCTCTGAGGAAAGGGAGGTTTTGCTTTGTACATCTGAGTCAAAGAGTGAAGCGCCTCTTTTATCCTCTATTTCCTAGTATCAGCAGCAACATCTGGAATATTAGCAACTTTTTCTTCACCACGGACCTCATCATCCACAATAGGCACATCAGACTACACCTCTTCTTCCTCATTAACCGAATCTAAATTAACCACCTTCTTGTCAGCACTTTGACGTATTTTACCACTTCTTGTGCTAATACCAGTAGTACACTCCATACCATCACTTTTATTATTAGGGTTTAGAATAGTATCACTAGGAAGTCCTCCCGTTTTAGCAGGATGCTGCTCTCTACAAAGGTCACGCATCTGCTATTCAAAGTTTTGAATAGCTGCTGAGTGAGAAACCACTGTCTCTAATAGCCCAGATAACCTCTTTTCAGTATTCGCCGGACTTGCCAATACTTTTTCAATCATTGACTCCAACCTCGAACTACCTTGATCATTATACTGCCTTTTTGGTGGAATGTAAAGGTTAGAACTTTTGTTTCCGAAGTTGCAATTATTGTTGTTACATCTACCTTGGTTCGATCCACCATAGTTGTTATTGTAGTTCCCTTAGTTGTTGTTGTATGCACCTTGCCCCTGTTGACGTCTCCAGTATCTCTGAATTGGTCCAGGAATATCCCATTTTGCTATGTAGTCTGCATAGTGAACGTTTTCAACTAGCAGAGAGGGGCTCTCTTGATATGGACCCTCTTGGACTTGGTACATTCTAGGCGAAATGCCTAAGATATCTTTTCATACGTTCACCTTCTTCGCTTCCCTCTCATCAAGTCTCTTCTTCAGTAAAGAGATGTTAGTAGCTAGTTGTGCCAATGTCTGTTGTGTCTCCTGGCTATCCTTCATAATATTTTGGATCAATGGTGTCCCAGGTGATACACCATTAGAATTACTTGAATACCATGCTTGACTATGTGTAGTCAATCAATCAAGTATATCAGTATTATTAGTATATGACTTATTCATGAAACACCCGCCAACAACATTATTGGCTATGATAGAGGGACGTTTCAGAATTGATAGTAGTAGCAGCCACCCTAGGGTGAACTATTGTAGATGCAAAGTCTTCCACTATATCAGACTCATCACCAAACATTCTCTACTAGAAGTTCGGTAAATCTGCCATGATCACCTAGTTTACAAGGTAGAAAATAAGGCGTGTTGGAATAGGACAAAGACTTTAAGAAGAGTAAACACTATTTAGTAATTTCAAAACCGTATTCCCTGGCAACGATGCCAAAATTTGATACGCTCAAATTAAACCTTTTATTACCGTAAAGTGGAAGATGTCAAATATCGTAACCTAACAAGGTTGGGGTCGAATCCCACAGGAAATATGGTGTGAAAATTTTACTAAATGAATATTATACTATTCTTGCGGTCCTGGTGCATTCCAGAATAAGGGTTTTATAAGAGTTTTGGTTTGTGGACTAATTTAGAGTGACTAGTAATTGGGTTGTAAATATATGGGTAAAAATAACAAAGATTGTGTCCCGTCAGATAAAGTGTATAATCATAGGACTTGATCTTGATATACTTCTAATGGATTATTGTATGAATGCACTTAACCTCTATGTGAATCTGGACTATTTCCCAATAAGAAAAAATTATTTCTTTCTATGCTTTTCCCAAAGATAATAATGTATGAATGAAGAACGGTTAATTATGTCAAGTAAATTCCTCTTATTCCTAAGTGAATTTATTAAATAAGGTTTAAAGTCTTGAGTTCTTGTTATTTGTTCTTACCAAACCCTAGTTATTTTCCACAATAAACCAAAGTTTATGGCGTTAGCTAATGTTTGCAACCACTAACTATATGATTAAAACGAAGAACAAATAAACCCTAACAATTCAATATGCATATATCAATCACAATCCCCAATCATAAAAAACCCATCCTTGACTTCACAACCTTAGTAAAGGTGTTTAGCTACTCATGGCAGTGAAGAAACAATAAAATATTGAAGATTACATAATTGAAGTTGTTATTGGAACTTACGAATAAAACTGAAAGTTAATCGAATGTGATTGTCTGGAAAACCTTCAAAAGTACTAAGAACCCAAAAGTAATTAATACAAGTCTGAAACTCCATATGTCTGAAAAATAAAACCTAATCAGGTATTTATACAAGTCAAAAAATTGGAATTAATAAACTAATCCTGTCCCAGGTCAGATTGCACTTTGACGGACCGTCATTGCGCATTGACGGTCTGTCGAATGTCGACGGTGCACTTCGATAATCTGATGACAATTTTCACTCTGTAGAACCTCTACCCTTAATGTACATCAATAGACCGTCGACCATGTTGACGGTCCGTCAATCTTCCCGTCTTTTTACATCAATATTACACAGTCTCTGAGCTTTTACTCAGTGCAATTCGATGACATGCTTGATGGACCGTCGAGCACGTTGACGGTCCGTACAAGTGTATAGCAGTGCCTTGTCTTCAAAATTCCTTGTTTTCAACTGTTTTTGCAATTTCACTTCTAAATACCTGCAACATACACAAAACACATCAAACTAACACAAACTTACCCGAAAACAAGTAAAACTTAGAGTTAAAAAGCATTAGACGTGCCATAATTTCACGACACATGAAGGGTCAATTTCTTCTATTCAAATTTTAAAAGAGTTATGTTGAACCACTTCGTCCATTCAAAATTACAATGAGGTACATCTAGAGGAACTAGGACCTTTAGGCCGCGAAAGTTTGAGACAATAACAAGCCTAGATATTTCGGTTTAATTTTCACCAAATTTGGACTACTTTTAATTTTCATGGTAAGATTTTCACTTACTCATATATTATCATCTTCCCCTCATCCCCTTTTTTGGTATCTTTTTCTAAATAATTGCTCCTTTCAAAGCTCAGTGAACACGAAAAGCCTATTTATGATGCATGAGGATGCATTGATCCAGCAGACCTCAGACGTGGAACGAAATTCATACCTCGTGCAGGGAGAACAAAATGAGTAGAAGAAAATTAAAGTAAAACATATACGTATGGATATAATTTTAAGTTTTGGAATGTAGAAATCAATTCTAGATAATAAACTTAAAACAGAACACTTGTATTTTGTACATATATAAAGTCATTAGAATAATGAATCTTCTTTATTGTTTTAACTATTATCGGTTTTAGATCAATGCATTCTTGCTAGTCTATAGTAGAAAGTTTGGAACAAAAATTTAAACGATATATATATATATATATATATATATATATATATATATATATTAACTTTCTAGATTTTTTAAAGCAAAGAGACCACTTTTGTAAACTGCAGTAACAACAACAACAATAATAAAGGCGCAAGTAAATATTAGAGCATTTAGTAAACATGAGAAAAAAAATTGATCATAAATTTCATAAGCGAACGAAAAACATACCAAAAAAATGAAACAACAGATGATAGACGGACACTTCTAGCGAGGGAAAAAGAAAGCTATGTGGAGAGTCCTACAACACAACTTAGACAAGAAAACAGTAAAAGAGACAGACAGTGCATGAGACAGCATTAAAAAAAATACTAAAAGTCACCAACATTCATTCTAGGCCCTTAGAAATTATTGTTGTTGTTGTCGCTCTTCGGATCTTGAACATTAAAGTTGTTGAAGTATGAATCATCAAATAAAGCTATTAAATCATAATTATTCCAGTTCAGCATCTCAGCAAATCCAGGACTTTGTGAAAATTCATAGGAATAGTTTTGGTAGTTATTCATTGGCCCCTCAAAGTTGGCCTCACCCGCAAGCACAGACGGAGCCACCGGAGGAACCACTGATGTTGGAGCCACTGTAGGATCAAACAGAGGAGCACTTGGCCCCTCAGAGCTGGTCCCACCATGAACCATTGGTCCAGCAATGGATGCATTCGATGCGGAACACTCTCCATTAGCCTTCTCTTTAATCAGGTCGCGTACTCGTTGGTGGTTTTGGTTAATCACGTAACTCAAGTCATTGAGATCATCAGGTCTAATGTCAACGGGTATATCTTTTCCCTTCAACACTTCATACATCTTTTTTGTTAAGTCCTTTTCCCTGTTTTGCTTCCTTACCTTCCATAGTTGATCTTCTAACTTTTTAATCCTTTTTTTGATGAAGTCTTCTAGTGTCACCTTTTTTTTTTATTACTCCAACTCCGATAGCTCCCTAAAATTTATAAAGGTATTAATGATAGCAGCATGATTTGCAAACACTTTTGGTTCATCGTGGTATGTACTATAGATGACGGTAGCAGTTTCAACATCACAAAGCATAATTAGTTCTTGAGCCTTTTTCAAGTATCCTTTTTGCCTTTTCATGTATGAGGCTTTCCTCTCAGTGATACGTTCAATCAAAGAAAGATTCACTGTCATTCTACCCATGGCTAAAGGGGAGAGAAAGGAGGAGAAGAAATTAGTTTGTTTGGATATGAGGATCAAATGGTTCTGTTGTTTTTGTTGTTGTGTGTTTCTTCCCCTAGGATTGTCTCCTATTTGTAGGGGGGAAATTTTGATTCTGTAAAATTTTGAATGGTTTGAATTAGAGGATACTCAGTTATCACAATTAGCAATTCAGGCATGAAAATAAATGAGGCAGAATACTTACCCATTTAGATATTATCTCTTGAAATATATGAAGTTTTGACATTGATTTTATCTTTGACCAATTTTTTTGGAGTCAAACTTTGGTTATTAGGGGAATAATTTAGTTGAAAACTTTATGTAAGATCCATAAAAGATTGTCATAGAGTAAAAACAAATGTGATTGCTTACCAATTTCAATCATCAAGATAGTAAAAAACAATCAATTTAATGGTTAGTATTAAAATATTTAATTATATATTAAATTATGATATGTGAATGATTATAGCCGTCGTAGCCTTTATAGAAGCATATTATGTTTTCTCCAATTTTGGGAGAAACAATATTTAGTAGAAATTTTATGTTGCTTTCAAATATATGAAAAAAATGACTCCCGCTTAAAATTATTTTTTTTACTATCCGATACTTACCAACTTATCACTAGACTCACATTGAAATAATTTCTAAATTGGATTTGAAACAAATCAATATACAATAATTTCACAAAATAATGATCAAATGTAATGACTCGTTAGGTCGTTTTGACTATTTTATCCTTGTTGACCCTTTCGCTAGCTTCGTTTGAATATGTTTGATTAGCAAGACTGGTCGGTGCGGTTTCCCAAGGTAGTCGAAATGCGTTTGGGTTGAGAAAATGATATTTTTTAAAACTCTTAAGTGTTTGGTTGATTAAAGGCAACATCAGGAGTAAACATGTTATTTTAACAATTCTGTTGATTCCATTAGCTCCGAAATATTGATTATAGGCTGGTGGTGTATTCGGTCCGATCCCTGGGGATTTCAAGGGTGTTTTGGTCATTTAGTTGGAAAGTGGGTTTTGGATGTTCAGGGTTGACTTGGTCAACGACAACTCGTCTATGAATTCTGACCACACGAGTGAGTTTGTAGCACATTTAAACATTTACCTTCATATTCAGCTTGTCTCGGGGAGGTTTCGAGAGAAACTCGAGATTTGGGGTTGAGAATGTCAAAACCAGTTTATATCTATTCTGGTGTACAAGCAGGTGCGTATGGGGTCTCTCCCCTGCAGATGCACTCTAGCGAGTGGAGGCTCGCAGGAGTGAGGTCATGTGGACTTGGTCATGGCCTTCCCCTACGAAGGACTATCTGCAGGTGCATGTGCGTAGCTGCGAGCCGAGTTCTGCCACCACGAGGCCTTAGATATTTATGAGAGTTTCGCTGGTGCAAAGAGTTGTTCGCCGGTTCGGATGCACAGGTGTGAGAGTAAGTATGCAGGTGCGCAAGATTGCTGGGCAGAATATATATTTTGAGTGACTTCTTCCTTAAGTCATTCCAATTCTAAAAACCCCAAGACTAGGGGCGATTATGGAGCAAAGGTGAAAGGTTTCAAGAGGAAATCAGTGGGTAAGTTCTCTAATTCATGTTTTATGAATATTTCGCTGATTAGGATCATTAACCCATGCTTAGAAAGTCGAATTTAAGAGGTTAAGTGAAGGGTTTTTACGCTAAATTAGAAAATGGGGAAATTGATAATTGAGCATGAATTTGTAGTTGTTTTCGGATGATTTTTTGGTATGTGAGTAATATTAAGCATGAGAAACGTGATTCTAGGCCCAATTTACTATTTTGCCCTTTTGGGTCCAGAAATCCTAATTTTGGGTCTTATATTGAAATTGGTGTTATATCCCATATTTTGTACATTGGGACAATCCGGGTTAACCATGATAAGTTAGGGACAAGACTATCCCGGGATACGAAGTCGAGACTTTTGACCTCCGACTTTGTTTTAAGGCATAAGTTGCTTGTGAATTTATTGGCATGGAATATTAAGAAAAATTTGGGGTTAAAAGTGAATTATGAGAAGTTGAGAATTCATGAAATTAGGCCATGTTGGCCGTGTGGCATTGGTGTGGCTCCCACACATGGTTTGGCAAAATTTAATTGATCCAACCCATGTGTGGGCCAAGGTACACATGTATAATTCATATAAGGGCACAAAAGATGACCAAGTCAATCATTTTCATCATCTTCCAACCTTAGAGAAAAATCAAGAAACTTGGAGAAGAACAACAAGGCCATTCGGCCAAGGGAGAAAAAAATTAAAGACCAAAATCTTGAGCAAAAAAAATATTTCCTTCTAGCAAATTCACTAATTGAAGGGTCCTCTTTAACGTGAGATAGTTGTTAGAGTCGTTAAACCGTTCGTTTTGTTGTTGACAAACCCTAGCTAAGTTGTGAAGTTGAAGGAAAAAGGTAAGGTTTAATCTCCTTTTATATATGTTATGAATGATTTGTGTATGTTGTAGTATGCAAAAATGGATGAAACTCATGAAATATTGCATGTTGAAGTGAGGCCGTATGGATGGGTGTGGCCGTGTAGGTGTGTATGTTGTGTAGGAGTGATGAATTAATTCTATTTAGCATGTTTGGTTATGGTAGTGTGTTGAAATGAATGAAAATCATGAATTTAGTTTGGGGTGGTTGTGGCCGAATATAGCCTCTCATTTATGGCAAGGAATGAATTAGTTTTCTTTAGTGTTTTGGTTGTTGTCATTATGAATTCTATGATGAAAATGAGAGTTTAATAATTCAAGTTGATGTTGTAATTGTTGCGGGCTGATTTGGAAGTTAATGTGTTTTTAATGTAATTTTTATATTTATGAGAATGACATTGTTAAGGTGTGGATTGTTGGTGTAATTCATGAATTTGAAAGAGAGGAATGGATTATTGTGTTGTTCTCGGGTAGGAGTGGTTTCGGGTGAGGTGGTACCGTGGTTGAGTTGTTTGAAATATTGTGTGGGTTGTTTAAAGTGTTCTTGCATATCGTTTGAATGGTTTCGGATTAGTAGTTGAATGTGTGAGCATTGGTGTTAGTTTAATTATATGTGGTTGAATGGAAGATAATGGAATGTTGTTGAATTCTGTAGAAAAGAGTATTTAATGTTAGAATGCGTTTTGAGTTGATTATTGATGTTGTAAACATGGTTGTTGGTATTGTTGTTGAAGATTTGGCCGAGTTGGATTCTCGGGGTTGTTGGATTTATAGGGGAAATGCTGCCCAAATTTCTGTAGATTAAGTGTTGGTTTGGAATTGGATTCCTAAATGCTTATAGCTAATGTTCGGTATTTAATGACGTTATTGTAGATTGGGGAGCCTGAGATTTGAGTTTGGACTAGCTTTGAGAGCGGACGAGGTATGTAAGGCTTACTCTTTCCTTCTTTTGGCATGTCTTAGACGGGATTAAGGTATGACATGATTTGTGCCTTGGGGTAACTCCATTATGAAGTTTCGAGCATGTTTAGGATTCATATTTGCTTCTTGATGTTGGCATCCTTATATGGTCAAGCTATGGTTTATATGTCTTTGATATGATTGGATCTAAAATGTTGTATAAACGGTTTTGTTCCTAAAGGCTCCTATGTCTAAAAATGTCTGTAACTTTCATAGACAGAACCGGATTGCTTTGATATGCTCGTAAGTGATTCTATAGCGTATAATGACTTTAACTTTCATAGGCGGGCCCGGATTGGGTTGACGCTCGTCCGTGGGTCCCGCGACTTTCCTTTGTATAGTGCTAACGACTTTTTGAGAGAACTTAATATGACTATTTTTTCGACCCCCGAGTATGATTATATACTTATCTGTTGAGTCTGAAATGATGATTCTTATACTTATGATTCCGATACGTAGCTATGGTTTCCAAAGTTCTATTTGATGTGTTCCCGAGTAACATTCGGAAGAAACCTGATTCGACTATTGTCTTGGCTTGTAAATGATAATTTGTTTTGATTATTCTATTGGGTCTTTGTAAATGTTTTACATTGCATATAGTTTCCCACGACTCTGCTCGTGCATTCTGTTGTTACATCTTTCGCCGAGTCCCGGGCCGGTATGTTATCGTGTGCACTATGCTATATTCTAAAGTATGATGGGATACGAAGTATGATGTGATATGATAAAATGATAACATGATGATATGATGATTCTTATTTACCGAGCCCCTCACTGGAGGGCCGAGACACGTTATATGTTATATACACGAATTCTGGAGTATGATCAGTTGGCATCAGAGCCGGTGGTGGGGCAAACCCAATGGTGGGGCAAACCCAGTGGTGGGGCAAACCCAATGGTGGGGCAAACCTCAGCAGGCACACTGAGTCCCAAAGTGGGGGGTGAGTGTAAAGCTGCCTTAGGCGAATCCCACATTGGTTTAGGTGAATCCCACATTGGTTTAGGCGAATCTCACATCGGTTAATGTCATCTCATATGATAGGTTATGATGTTATGTTGTGTTACAATATATATATATATATGATGATCATTTACTTATGTCACTCAGCCCCCTTATGGGCTGGATATGATACATGACGTTGATATACTTGATTTGTATTTCAGGAGTAAGCATTTTGGCATTCTGATTATTATATTTGTCTTCTGTACCTCGTATGTGCGATTTGTATTTCAGATGCAAGCATTTTGGTATTCTGGTTATTATGCTCACTTTCTGTACTCCTTACTTCGGTTATGACCTCGTTTTCTGTATTCTATGCTTTGCATACTCAGTACATATTCCGTCGACCCCTTTCTTCGGGGGGGCCGCGTTTCGCCCGCGGTACAGATACCCGTTTTGGTGATCCGTCGGCTTAGGATTTTCGCTCAGCTGTCTTGGAGTGCTCCCTTGTTCTGGAGCCCATATTTTGGTACAGACACTTTCATTGTATACACTTATGTATATTCAGGGGTACGGCAGGGCCCTGTCCCGTCATAGGATTCTGTTGATACTTTTAGAGGTCTGTAGATATATATGTGGGTTGTGATTAGTTACCATCCGGTGATGTTCGTTTGATTTATATGTGGACGGCCCATCCGCCGTGGCAGCCTCGTTGGCGGCGTGTATGTACGCTTCGATATGTTATGTATAATACGATAGCCTTGCCGGCTTCTGTGCAGTATATATGTTTGTATGCCGATTCTGGCTAATGAGTGCATATGGGTGCCCAGCTCGGGCACTAGTCACGGCCTACGGGGTTGGGTCGTGACAATTGGATTTATATATAGCATTATGGGTATTAATAGACTCGTGTTCTAACGTATAACCTATATTTGATCAATTTGGGATCGTTCGGATGATTTGAAGAAGGAAGGAGGCCGCATAGAGATAGTTGAGCTTCGAGTTTCTACTTTTGAGGCATGTTGAGACCTTACACTCTTTTTAGAACGTTATGCTTAGTTAAAATGAATCTAATAAGAGGGATTTGGGTTAAGTAAGGGGGTTCCGATACTCGTGCGATGGTGAGCATTAGTATCAAATACCGGTCATCATGTTATGAGAATTTGTGCAATTTTAATTGCATAGTTGGTCTGAATGCTATTCTTTGGGCATTAACTGATAAAATATTACGATCCTTTAGATCTATGATTACGGTCTGATATGTCTCTCATTGTTATTGCCTGTTTTGTCTGTTTGTATGCATATCACTCATATATCCTCGTTAAAGTAAAAAGTTGAAGCGTTTATGATATTGTAAACATGAGGATGGATTCCATGTTTATATGAATGTTCTTGACTTGATGTATGCCATATTCATATTTTCTATGTATTCATGCGTACGATTTGAGGATATGATTGTAAGTCCAATGGGATCTTGTTTTGGACGGGTGATGATGCTTTAGCACGTTCCATTGACAAATGGATCTAGTCAGCTAAGTGACAGGTACTTGAGATACGATATGTGGAAACCGTGATCTGAGGTTGCTACGAGAGCGGTTCGTGATCCGATGATTTTTCGGAGCGATGATATATGGGCCCCCAAATGTTACAATTTGTTAATATTTGAATGTGTGTATATCGGGAAGTGGAAACAAAGGCCTTTCATTACATTGCATGGTATTGCATTGCATTACATACATTTTTCATTGTTTGATTTATGTTGATGACTGATATTGATTGCGAATTTCGAATATTGTTGATTATTCACCTCTTATGATTGTTGTCGTGTTCATCACTTATCATGCATTTCATTATATATTTTTTGTGACATCGTGATATGGTTCCAGTGGAAAGAATGATGGAAAGACTAATGGAAATTCAAGGTCTTTGCCAGATTTGTGATTAACTTGATGGAAAGATTAATGATAAATATTGTGGAAACGTATGATAAGGAAGTTCACAAAAGAAGTCAGCTCTAGCTATGTGCGGAGTGGCTAATAATGCATATCATATCATACCATTGATTCTTTGATTGTGAATTACTTGAGGTGTTGTCTGATTTACACTTTAGTGCAAATTTATGTTATGTGACGGGTAGAAGAGTTATATGCTCATAGGCTAACTGTGGGCCTTGTGGATTAGAAGCTCTCACATAGGCTTATAACTTGAGGTTAAGATGATTTATTTGATTAATATTACTGTGGACTAATGGCGGTTAAGTATGGTGATGCAATTCGTAGACTAGTCCTCGTCTCCGTTCTGGATCGTGTCAGTCGACGATGCATGTTGAGTAACTGTTGATTTTGTACTCTCGCTACACTTTCTGCACCATTTGTGGGTAGGTTTCATATCTGTACTAACGGCCTTTGAGGATGCTCAACTGGCCGTGGCAGAGACTGTTTCAGAGAGTCGGGAGGAGCTACAAGTAGATCTGTAGCACTGAATTCTCTTCCATTTTTATTTCTGTATTTTCTATCCAGACAGTGTATTTTGTGTTACTTTAGACTTGTATCAAAACTTAGAAGTTCTTGTACTAGTGACACCAGGTTTTGGGAGTTATATTACTTATTCACTTTTTTTTTATGATTATAAAGGCTTAAATCGTATAAATTGATTCGTATGCTTATTTCCACGCTTAATACTCATTTACCTGCTTTAAATGGAGTTGTGGATGACTTACTGAATCGGGGGAGTTAGTGCCTTCACGGCTTGTAAATTGGGTCGTGACAAATTGGTATCAGAGCTTTAGGTTCACTAGTCTCACAAAGTACAAGAACAATGTCTAGTAAAGTCTTACTAATTGGTATGGAGACGTTTGTACTTATCTTCATTCCTTTTGGTGCGTATTTGATTCAGCTCAAGGTCTAGACTTCATTATTTCGATCTCTAATTGATGGTGAGGATGTGTTCTCGAGTTTGTATACGAGCGGTTCAATATTACGTCACTTGATTTGGTATGAGATGTTTCACCATGATAAGGACGTGTGACTAAGTTCTAGTTTTCAACTTTGACCTGAATATTTGACTAAACGGAGTTATGTTTCAGAGTCCCCTATTCAGCGATATCCCTAGAAAATGAAAGCGATGGTGCAAACAACTTCAGGATTGTCATGTTTTAGCAGTTAGTTGCCTGGGAAGTCAAGGGAGTGCATTTATAGTATAGCAAGTGATGGGAAGAGAGTTGTTGATAGGGATGGAATGATTAGTGAGATGACCAACTGACAAGTACCATGTCTTTGAAAAATGAGTTCGAGAGGTTTCAACATAATATAAGGATTTCTTGAGATATGACCTTTGGTGGTAAGGCATAAGGAAGTAAGACTTTGCAATGGGATGCACGTGAGAATTTTTATTTACTCCATGGGATAGAGGTGTACTGACAGGAATTCGGATGGATCACTCTTAGCTATGGGACGAGCATAAGTGGTGCATGTGCTCATCAGGCAAATAGTTATTGTTGAAGCTTAACTCTTGTAGGAATTTTTTGGAATACGATCGTGGTTACATGTTTACTTGGTATACCGGAGGTTTGTTGGTAAAGAGTCATTTTGATTTATGAGCTAGTTGATTGTATGGGATTATTTTGTTTGTGAAGTGAATGCTAAGGGACATGAATTTATCCGTAGGTTTGACTACGCTGTGGAATTTCAGGGTGATCGGTTAATAAGCATGAATCTAGTGAGGGAAGTATGTGGAGAGTTAACTACTTGGAAGGAAATTGTGAATTTTAGGGATATGACTTTGACTCTTTATGTTCTACTAGTAGCGGTGGATGTTAGCTAACTTCAGTCGTGAGGTACATTTTAGACAGATTAATCAAAAGTTAGCATAACCAGTTAAAGGAAGGGCTGCAAATTCATTAAAAGGCTTTGGGCATATATATTGGGTCGGTAACCCATGAGTCAAAATGACAGAGCGGTTTCAGCAGTACTCTATTTCGTTGATTAATCTAGATTGGTTGATATTATTTGTTTGGAGGAAAGGTTCCTGGAGGATTATATGTGTGATTTGTGGGAAATAGAGGAACATTCTGTTCTAAGGTTCGAATAGGGCAAGTGTGAAACTTTCAGACGTTTTAGATTGTGGCTTACCACTATCACCATGGTTGGTTTAGCTATCGTTCATGATTTATGGTGTTTTCATCTACCCTACGAGTGGTTTGGGTGGTTCTTGATCTATTATGATAAATGATTTTAATGGAAGTTAGAAAAAGAAGACTTAAGAGAAAGGCATCTCACTATCGACTTTTGAGGATTAAGGTCCATAAGACTCAAATTATAAAAGCAACGGGGCCCTTTGAGCCAAGATTAAGATGTGATATCCTTATGTTAGATCTTTCGGATGAGGCGTAGGAGTGATGAGTTTGATTGAGGAAATCTATGGATGATTTGACTTAGTGTCTACAAGTGCCAACAAGGCTTCATGAGTAAAAGATTGATAAGATGTGATTGGTGTCGTACTAAGATGGGTAATTTCATGGTATCCTTTAGTGGACGAGTTAGCGTTGATTAACAAGAAAGAATCTTTACGGTTGAAAGGTTCGAGGTGATGATCAAGTTAATGCAAGTGCAAAGAGTAAAATTTGGCGCAATTAGATTCTATGGAGTTTATCATATTCGGGTGATTAGTGTGATTGAAATCGATAAAGAATGTGAAGTCATCAGGTATTGTGTACCGGTAACGGTTGATAACTTGGACTAGTTCAGCTTTGACATTGAGATCAATAGCACAAGGTTGAGTATTTAGGAACAACGGATTAGAACGTATCACCACAGATTTATGGAGAGTGTACCTTTCAGTTCATAAGGGTTTGGAAATAGTTCGGGCACTCATTTGTGATTTCAGGAAATGGTGCATGTACATCGGTTAGATGGATCCATTTGATGCCAAGAGGCTTTTGGATATGATATTCGCAGATTCGTGGCTATTATGGAAACTGTCACACCCCTTTTTTGGCCCACCACGTGATGAACGCACACGGGTTTTTATTATTTAAAGGGGTTTTCCATTTAAAGTGACGATTTTGAAATGAGATTATTTATTTACAAAGTCGCCACTTAGAATTGGGTTTTGGTGTTCCAAGTAACCTTACTGAATCCCTAATCAAAAGGAAATGAATCTTTTATTATTAGTCTGTGAAAACAAAAAACCGGGTAAGGAATTCTATTGACCGGGGAGAAGGTATTAGGCATTCGCCGAGTCCGGTGGTTTTAGTACGGTCGCTTTTATCGACTTGTACTTGGTTATAATTAAATCTTGGATAATAAGTGTTTTAAATGTTTAAACTTAGGAGCGTGTCTTCACACAATGTCTTTCATTAATTAAATATTATTAGAGTGTCAAGGAGCCGGATGACCCACTTGACTTTTCCTTAATTATATGCATTTAACCAAGTTATTATTAGAGGGTCAAGGAGCGGGATGACCCACATGACTTTTCTTTAATTATATATATGCATTTAACCAAGGAACAGGTCTGCCCACGTGGTCAGTACAATTTAAGACGCACCTAGAGAGTCTACCGTAAGAAATAATTATTTGTCTCTAAAATCCGAGACTTATATCTTAATTGGTTAATTTTTACTCTTTCGACAACGGGTTTTGAATAAATTCGCAACCCTTCTCGCACCCTTACAAATGGTTTTACCTCTCTTTTCTTTTCAATAGTAACGAGATTTGAAATAATTCGCATCTCATCTCGCTCATATCAAACTAGTGACATATTAAAATAGGCCTTAAATATTGGTCTAGGCCAAAAGTATTAATTACTCAAATGTATATACAAATATGGCGAAAAGAATTATTGAATAAAAAAGTGACACAAAACTTGACCAAAATTAATTGACATCTGCTTGCTCGATGCCAACTTGAATGGATACTAATGAAACATAATCAAAATTACACGTCACTAAACCACCAGAATCAAATAAGATTCAGAAAACATTTATCATACTCTATCAAATTCAAGATACGCATTGTGGGCCAACTTCATATCATTTTTTTGTTTTGAAAAAATAAAAGGCCAACTTCATACTATTAACAATTAATAAACGTAATGTGTCTGCTAATTCAATAGCTAAACAACAACTTGAGCGACTGTTAAATTAAACATATAAAGAAAACACATAGGAACTCAAAGATAATGGGGTAACAAGTAGTTCAGGTGAAAATCCTCAAATGAAAATACTAATCAAATGGGCATAACAGTGATTAAACATGGAAGCATCTAAGGAGAAAGAGCAAACAAATGATATAGTAACAAGAGTTGAAATATTAACCAAGATTAAACAAAGATATTAGACCTTTAATGGAGTAAACCCACTTCAACATTAATCTGAAAGCATCCAATCATTACAATATCCGAAATGAACAGCAACTACTCTCGAACATAGAAAAAGCAAGAATCTTTGCCCGGAAAATTCGCCGACAACCTCAAACAAGACCTACCTCACGACCAAGAGGAACCAACGAAAGTTTGGTGTTTTAGCCAATGTTGTGGGTGTTTTTAGGCAGAAACGGGGGTCGGTTTTAAGGGTTGGTTTACATGGTGTTTCAAAGTTTAGGGGATAGTGCTCCTATGGTGTTTTGGACAGTGGTGGCATTTGGGTATTTTCCTGTGGTTTTCTAGTTGTTGAAGAGGTGATTAATAGTGGTTTCCATTGTAACAACTATATAGGGACGATAAGGCTTCTTATTCAAATTTGGAAGAGGAGCTTTTGTTAATTCTATGCTTGTAAAGAAATGCAACTAAAATATTCAGCTCATGTTTGATCCATTCACGATTGTAGGAAGAAAAATACGACTGATATATTTTTTATTAGGTTTATTTTGTAGTGTAGTCTCTATTGTCATTCCTTTTATAGTAAGCCAGGTGCGTGTGTTGAGAATTAGGGAGCAAGAAAAATAATATTCTCAGCCACGTGGATGGTGTGGATGTTGAAGGGATCCTATGTAAAGATGATATTATGTGTGTTGGTGTATATCATCGTGTAGTTTGTTAAAAAGTGGATAAAAAGGAATCTTTTCCAAATGGAGCCTCTTCATTGGATGCCATCTTTTTCCTTATTTTCTTTTTTCAAGGATGTATATAAATATCAAGACAAAAAATATTAATAACAAATAACTAGTTAACTCTAGACTAAAAATCTAAGACTAATAATGCTTAAATTAAAATAAAGTTTTATGTTTTTCTCAATTTTCTCTTTCCTTAAAATACAAAACTTGCACTCTAAGAATAGTGAATATTTTGTTCTTTTTTTTTTTTTTTAATTTCTGCAAAAAAAACCTACTAAATAAATATAGAGTAAAATCGACTCATCAAAACTAAAATTAAAAGAAATATTTAGACACTAAAATGTGAAACACCCTTGGGAGGGTCAAAAATCACGTGTCTACATCCTGCCCCTGTTTGACTGGGGGCACAAAGAGTTTTCAGACAAACAAGTAGACAAAAGCCTAATTTGACCCAACCGTTATTCTAAAAGAAGAAGAAAGGAAGAGAATGATGCAACCGAGCCCTAGTTTTGGGCATCCTACATATCTCGGGTTATAAGGGAATCAGGTCACGTGTACTTCAAGGAGTAAAGAAGGTGGTAGAACATACGGGGTTGGAGAGTCGAGTGAGGTCCTGTCAAGGTTCCGGTCCGCGGCTCCTATTATTACATCAAAAATGAAAAAGAAAAGTTAAAAAGAAAAGACAAGTACAAGATCCTATCTATAAAGCTTCCCTCGAATCTTGACTTGAATCTTCATGCTTTCCCAAGTGGTGAGATAAGTGCTCCGATCTCGAATTGAACTCGAAAGTGAACCCTGTTCTTCAGGCGGGGCTCTTGCTTCTTCTGACTGAACTTGAAACAAACTGAAAGTATACCCTATTCTTCAGGCGAGCTCCTGCTACTTTCGATTAAATCTAAAACCAGCTGAAAGTACACCCTATTCTTTAGGAGGGTTCCTAAACTTGAAATTGGAAGGTGTCCCTATTTCCCAGGCGGTTTCCCAACTTGCTTCCCATTCTTCAGGCCGTTCCTGACTTGCTTCCCATTCTTTAAGCGGGTCCTGACTTGCTTCCTATTTTTCAGGCGGGTCCTGATTTGTTCCCATTTTTCAGGCGGGTCCTGACTTTCTTCCCGTTCTTCAGGCGGGTCCTGATATGCTTGCCATTCTTCAAGCGGGTGTCACAACCCAATTTTACTAAGTCATGCGGGCACCTACCTTTCCCACCTCAGTAGGCGAACCCTTATCCCAACAATCATAAAATAGAAATAAAGCGGAAGAAGATAGAATAACGTAAGTCTCACGATAATAATCTAAAGAAATGCGGAAGTAATGAGAATCCAACCCCAGTATCTGGTCTGGTCATACAAGAGCATCTACCAAATGCTACAAGTCTGAATAATACATAAGATCTCAAAAGATGTATCGAAATGGAAATAAGGCATAAATAGTAAGAAGAGGGTTCGGGCTGCGAGCATCCTCATGCTCACCCTGAATAGACTTGGTAGCAGCCTCGATAATCAGCCACGAGGGGTAGAAGTAGATCCAAACTTGTACTATGTATTCATAAAAAAAATACAGTAAGTACAGGTTAGTACAAACAACGAGTACTGGTAGGTATCATAGCCCGACTAAGACTAACTAACCTATATAAAGGCAACAAGCAAGATAAACATGTAAAACAACAAGGTACAAGTCAACACGAATCCATAACCACGGTACAACTCATTACCATGTTATAGTATCTAAAGCCAACTGTGCCAAGTCTCAATGTGACCAATTCGAACCATTATATCATATTCATATCACAATAAGTCATCACCTATGTTATAGCATCTAAACCCAACTGTGCCAACTCTCAGTATAACCATTCCGAACCGGTATATCACACCATATCACAGAAAACCAAGAGGTACAATGCAAAGCATATACACCATACCCATGTACTTCGACCAATGGAACAACACATCTTGGCAGCACAACCAATGGGGGGCCATCAACATTCATATACCGGTCACTCCCTTACACAGCCTAGAGATGACTCCATTCTCACTTATACGCCTCATTTCAGTCATTCCGCACACAGACCAGAGATGACTCGATATACAATATGTTTCAACGCAATAGTATTTCCTTCTCACTTTCCATCCTCAGTACCATGACAATGCAATATCAATGTATCATGAAAATGAGTATGAATGCGATGCAATGTAATATCAACAACCAATTCAATCCCAAACAGTACCACACATGGCACACAAGTAATATCAATAATATGGCTACACAACAAGCCACAATGGAATCACAATTCTCATCTCAATATCAAATCAAGTAAAGTCTCACAATCATAGTCATGATATATCTCTAATCACCAATATCCGATGTCTCAATGTGGCAACGAGCCAATAAGTAAATAAAACAAGATAAGTCAACAAGGCAACAGGGTGGCTAGCCCCCAAATCATTCAACAAGGCCCAACCTAAGGCAATATTCAACCCAACTTCATACCCGAAGGTTTACATGCATTCTCCCACCATATCATCTAAACATATGCTTCGCTAATAGAAGTCTCACCATAAGGTAAGTCTTAACCTACCTGGAAAGTCGAACAACAAATCTCCAACAGTCAAACCTTGGTCTTGTCCTTCCTTGTGCCTTGTGATAATGAAAGTCAAATCATATCCGGATATGAAATTAGAATCAAGAAGAAAATACCCAAATAACCATATTCTCAATCAAGTCCCAACTCATGGAATGGGGAAAATGAGGGAATTCGAACAATACCCATAATAGTCTTAGAAGAATTTCGGATCAAAAAGTTAGTTCAAAAACTCATTCCCAACCTCAAGGGGCAAAACGGTCATTTCATAAGAAAATTGGGTTCAATACGGTCAAATTATTAATCTAGGAAGTCATACAAATCCAACAGTAGCCATATTGACATACTTAAAATCCGAACCCAAAAAGTCTCCAAAAATAAGAATCCGAGCCATGTAGGGCAAAATAGGAAATTTAGTTCAAAATAAGTATACCCATTACTTAACGAGCCTATATACCAAAAATGAGTGAAATCCATCTACTAATTCATGTTTAATTGAAGAAAAACCAAGTTCATGCCTAGGGTTTCAAATCCCCAATTTACCTCCCTTAATTCGATAATCTTAGCATGAAAAATTCTATTAAACGATGGAATAATCATAAAAAGGTGTCTGGAATCTTACCAAAATGATAATTCTTTAAAGACTCTCTTCAAGCCTTCCAAAATCGAGCTTCTAAGATTGTGAAAAAACCCTAAGCAAATAATTAATAAGAACGAAAATGCCCAGCTGTCCGATCCAAATATGGTTCTAGAACAATCCCAAAACTCATTTTTGATAAGTCCAATAGATTCCTTACGAAAGTTTACTCAAGTTAGGCTTTTGAATCACCTCATTTGGCCTTAAAATGAGTGAGATATGGTGGTTTCAATTTTTGGAAGAAGGCAGATATTTAAAGGACGATCTCAGTGGCAATTTCATAATTTTGAGCAAAAATCACACCAGAAAATTCGCACAGCAAAATTTTAGCAAAATGCCCATATCTCCCTCATACGATGGCGAAACGTGACGATTCTTGTTGCCACAGTTCAAAAATTACGATACGGATCTAACAGTTCAATCGAAACACAAATCAAAGCTCGTTTGCTAATTATGGTATACTTTCTACTCAAAACGACGCCAAAACCAAAAACAAACATCATACAACCCGAACACAACCGAAACTAATCGAAATCTAACCAAAATTTGTGGACAAGTCCAAAATCATCATACGAACTTGCTTGAACTCTCAAAACATCCAAACGGGACCTTCTTGACCTGATGTTGTCCGTGGTCAACTCCAAATCATACCAAAAGCTAGTTTCTCAACCAACCACCCAAATCACACTCGAATATCTCGGGAACCGAATCAACGACTCGACGAATCATAAATGACATTTACGGACCTAATGGAACTGTTAGAATTTGATTACGGGCACGTTTACCCCAAGGTCAACTTTTGGTCAAACTTCTTGAACATAAGCCTTAAAAATTTCAAAACTTAGATTTTCTTCTTCGATTCTAATCCGATCATTTCGGGAATGGAGTCACCCATCCCCACAAGTCATAAACATCACAACAAAGCTAACAAAAATAATAAATCTCAGATCCAGCTCTATTTTCTTCCTATGACCATCTTTTCGCCATAAATAGGCATATTAAATATTTGCGGACTTAATTGTCAAAAACCAACCAGACGAATTCTAAAATTAGCCCTGTAAGTTTCCACAGATCATAACTAATATTTCAAATCTAACCGAATCTTCAAATTGACAATCAGAGCAGGTTTTCCCAGAGTAAACTATTTATCCAAATAATTGAATGTCAGAATTTTCAAAGTGAAATCTTCCCTCGAAGTGAACCAAATGATATTCATTTGACTTTAAATTTGGCTAGCAAGTCACAATAATTATAACAGAGCTTTCGGAATAGACGACATGCAAACTAGAGTACCAGTTCTCAAAACAACGGACCAAGTCGTTGCAGCGGGTCCTGACTTGCTTCTCATTCTTCAGGCTGGTCCTGAACTTGTATCGCATTGTTCAGGCGGGTCCTATAATTCATCAAAGACAAATAACACGAACAAAGAGTTGACTCAAAATTGACTTTTGGGTAAACGGACCTTCTTTGAAATTTCATCGATTTTGAGAGGTCCGGATGATCATTTAGAACTTGTGTGTATATTTGGTTCGTTCCCACTGCACTCGGATACATTTTGGGACTTAGGTTGGGAAGTCAAAATTGAGGTATCAAGGTTGACTCGGTCAACAAGACCTCCATTGGGAATTACGAGGCCACGAACGCATTCACAGCGTGTTTTTATGTGTGTCTGTGTATGTGGTTCGTGAGCAGGTAGCCTCGGGAATTAGTCAGAAATTCGAGATGAAGTGTGAAACTTGAGAAAGTTTCTGATGCCTGGTGTCCACTTTGGCGACACCAACACCGCGGCAGCGGTACCGCTATAGCGGTCACCCTACTGCTGAAGCGGCCCGTGCCCTCTAGGGATGACCGCTATGGCATTCAAGGGACCGCTGGGGCGGCGCCGCTGATGCGGTCTGAGTGACCAATGAAATGGTGCTCGGGTAGTGACTGGGGTTTTAAAATGGTATAAAACCCCAAGTCTTTTCATTCATTGTTATTTCGAAAGTGGTTCATATTGGGAGCATTTCTAGAGGATTCTTACAGGAGATTCTTGGTGGTAAGTTCTCCTAACCTTCTTGCCAATTCATTATTCCTATCATCTTAGAAACCCCTTTTCTTATTAGTTCATTAGTAATGGAAGATTAAAAGTGGGTTTTGATGGATTTTCTATCCAGGCTTATTAATGATGAAATTGATTGGGCTTATGCTAAATTATGTTGTATCTAAGGTTGTTAATCATATATCTTCCATTATTAGTATTGGATTCTTGAATCTAAGAGTTAAGGTTTATACCCAAAATTGGGGGTTTTACTTGAAATTTGAAATTAGGTGAATCCTTCAGTCATTTTAGCAATTAGTAATTGGGTTTTGATCACCTAGTGCTTAATTTGATGTTGTACTCCCGAATTTTCCTTTTTGACCTTGTGGGCCCGTTTTCCAAAATTCTAGGGTTAGTTTTTGACCCAATTTTAATGATAGCAATATAGGTATTAATCTTCTTAATTTCTAATCCAGATTGCGAATATGCCTAGACTTTCTTTATCTTGAGGCTCAGCGAAAAGGGAAAGGCTAAGGAGTGACTGTTAGTGTTATTGTTGTTTGGCCATCCAGCTAGGTTATGGCTTACTATTGAGACTTCGTATAGCGAAGCATATATCTGGATTGTATTATTGGAGAAAGCATGTAAACCTTCGTGTGTATGAAGTTGAGTTGGATATTTCCTTAGGTTGGGGCCTGTTGTGTGATTGGGGCTAGCCACCCCATTTTGTTGTGACTTGATTAGTTTATTGTGTTGGTTTGATGCCATGTGTTGTTAGTAGATATTGGGAATTGTTGTTCCATATTGATTGTGATATTGTAGTATCTTACGAGTGGATGTTGATATGAGGATAGAGTTCTATATGACTTGTGTATTCTCTCATGATATTGTTGGCGTACCCATGTTGGTAGTGGTGACGCTGATATATTGTTGGTGTACCATATTGGTACTTATGATATTGATATGTTGTTGGCGTACCCCTATTGGTACTTCTGATATTGACCTGATTCTTTATGTTGGCAAATGAATTTCACACATTCTCATGATATCTTTTGTTGATATATTGTTGGTACTTGATGAAATACTGTGATTAGCTAGGCCCGATTTTTAAATGAGAGTGATGCGAGAGTCTGATATCTGATGTTATTTCCGGAATCGTGGATTGAGTGAGTGTATGGCCTCCGTAGGTCACCCTGGGTGGTGCCAAATAAGAACCCCCGTGGGCAAAGATCCGTGGCTTATCTGTCTGTTGGGCAAAGATCCAGGACGACTGGCACCTAGGCTTCACGAGTCACCATAGGTTGTACTACCGAGACGTCGATACTTCCATCCGGAGTACATGTCTACACAATGTTGCATTGCATTTGCATTCATACATCATTGCATTGCATTATGATTTATATTGTGATGATCTGGTGATTTACTTGTGTTGTTGGGCTCAGATTGGATATATTGAGACTTGGCACACTTGGGTTTAGATGTTCTACTTAGGCGACGATGGATACTTGATTCTGATTCTGTTTGACTTATACTTGTTGATTTATCTGCCTATCCTGCTTTATTGTCTGAATTATGTTAGCTATACTTAGTCGGCCAATTATACCTACGAGTACTGTGGTTTTGTACTGACCCTGCACTTACTTTATTCTTTTATGAATGTAGAGTTCCAGGTTGGATCTACTTTTATTTCTTGTGGCTGATAGTCGCTCTGAGATATGCTTTGAGTTTCTAGGGTGAGCATGAGACGTCTTCCGTCTTGAAGACTCTTCTGTATTTTTGTCTTATTTTTTATTCCGGGACATACTCAGACTTGATTTATTATTGATATTCAATATTTGTAGATTCTAGTTAGATGCTCTCGTATGACTTAGACCAGACCCTGGATTATTTTCCTTATTTTCGCACTATTTCTGTACATATTATATTGGCACTTACGTAATTATTCGTCTCCATTTGATTGATTTAATTATTTATGTCTTTACTTATCATTGGGTTGAGGGTTCGCTTACCGAGGTAAGAAAGGTAAGTACCCGCACGACTTAGTCAAAATGGCTCGTGACAGACTCCTAAAAGAGAAAACATAAAAGACCCGAACTAGGAAGTGCATCTCCTAGGAGTTCTGGTTTAAATTAGGAAGTGCGTCCCCTAAAAGAATAAACTGACAGACCCAGACTACGAAGTACGTCTCTTTGGGGTTAAAATTGAAATACTCTGATAGGAAGTGCGTGTCCTAGGAATAATGGTTCGAGTTAGGATGTGCGTCTCCTAAAAGCAAAGCCTGAAAGACCTAGACTGAGAAGTGTGTCTGTTACGGGCTAAAATTGAATTATTTTGACTAGAAAGTGCGTCTCGTAGGAGTAATGGTTCAAATTAGAAAGTGCATCTACTAAAAGCAAAACCTGAAAGACCCAGACTAAGAAGTGCATCTCTTAGGGATTAAAATTGAATTACTTTGACTAGGAAGTACGTCTCCTGATAGCAAAACTTGAAATACCCATCGAGAAGTGCCTCTCTTAGGGGTTAAAATTGAATTACTTTGATTAGGAAGTGCGTCTCCTCGGAGTAATGGTCCGAATTAGAAAGTACGTCTCCTAAAACCCAAACTAGGAGGCATGTCGCCTAGGGGTGACAATATACATAATTGAAAAGTTGATTAATTCTTGTTGCTTGCAAACCTACATTGTGACATTGCCTTTTGCATTGGCAAATCGAGGAATTGCACCTTTCGAATGCTCGGGCTTTGAAGCCTTTGACTTGAAGATAACATCCATCCCTGTCTCAAACAATGAAAAATTGTGAGTTTAAAAGCATGGTGGTTGGTTTTTGGCCTTGGCTTTGAGGATCTTTGCCCCCATTCAGCTCTGATTTCAACCTATCTCAATAACCTTTTTCATTGCACACATCTCATACCTCATACCTCAAACCTCAAACCTCACAATTAATGTATTGTACTTGCATTTCAACAATCACCGAACCTTTGTGTTAACCATGAATCCAAATATCTGTCAATTGTCAACAAATTTGTTGTACATATAACTTTTTCTTGAATCTTGTCACTTTAGTGATCTGGTCAAACTTTGCTTTATCTAATTGGAGAAGTTGGTAGCAGATTTTGAAGTCCTTTCTTGCTTATTTGACATGGACCGACTCACGAAACAAAGAAAGAGGAAAAAAGTGATGTAGAAATGAAAAGAAATAATATTCAACAAGAAACGTCCCTCTTAGGGAAAGACTAAGAAATGACACTTATCTGAATGTGATAGCCGGCTCCAATGATGATAACATGCATTTTGGATTAAGCGACTTGACCTCTTCAACCAATCTAACTTTCAACTCGTGTCATACACTTAGACTTCCAGATCGGGCTTCTAAATTTCAAAAACTGCATCGACATCATCGAACCTCTTTCGACTAGTGGTGCCACGAAGGGTTTTCACCAACAAGCCTCTTTCATTTGGTTCTTTCTCTCACTTACCGTCGCTTTATGGTGCTCCTAAGAGTTTTCACCAATAAGACTCTCATTTTGTTCTCTCACTCCCTCACCATTGCCTTATGGTGCTCATAAGGGTTTTCACCGATAAGACTGCCTCATTTGGTTCTTTCACTCACTCATCGTCGCCGTATGGTGCCTTTAAGGGTTTTCACCGATAAGACTCTCATTTTCTCTCTTTGTTTGGTTTTTATTCCTTGTGCAAAGAACATGACATTTTTCCTTGTATGATAATCATCACTAAAGCATGCTAGACTTGTCATTCTCAAAGATTGATCCGAAGGTCTTTCTTTTGGTTGTAACGTGGCTTTTGGATAGGATTAGAATGAAAAAGACAGCATGAAGGCCAAAAGAAGACTGAAATAATAGGCTTGGGTCTTACAACTTTTGGAATGAACTCAAAAAAGAAAAACAACCTCTGCCCCAGTTTCTTTGAAAGGGGGGATTTTAAATTTTTCATCTGGTTGGACCGAACCCCCACAGTAGGGTTGAATACATATCCTATCGAAACAAGAATCAGGTCAAACGTAGTTCAGGAAGATGTATTGTTTCGTTTGTTTTTTTCTTTTCTTTTCTTATTATTTTTTTTTGGACTCTTTTCTGACTCTATTTTAATTCCAAAAGAGGGGTATGAATGAAAATAAGACTAAGGCTCAAAAGTGTAGCAAATGGTGACACAATGTTTAGATAGCAGAATGCACTGCCTTCGTCATACCAATCCTTAAAAGTGCCAAGTACAAAACATGCAGTTTGAGAATAAAAGTGAAAATCATACAATATCTCTTCACAACAAATGCATTGTTTGACATGTCTTTTTTTTTCCATGCTAGTCGACTAAACTTGCCTTTTGACTTCCTTGATGGCAGGATGCTTTTCATCTGGTTAATCCACTTCTATATTACTTGGGCTATGCTTCCTAAATGTTTCATTTCTTTATTTGTTTTCTCAAATGTTCTTCTTCATACTTTCAAGTTTTGGTGCATTTGTCCTGTGCCTAGGCCAGGTTTAAGATTTGACCAAAAATTCCGCAAGCATGTGATATCACTAGAACCAACCTGGCAAGAACTATACTAAAGAAAAACTAAGCAAAATGAATTAATTAAAACAACTGACAAAAACGAAACTCTTTTTTTTCATTAAACAAAAAGGATAGGAGGGTTTGAACCATTTAAACAAGCAGAACAAAATCCAACATACAACCCCGAATAATCTGGATAACAGAAAGAACGTCAAAACATACTACCAAGACTTATTCCAAATGATGAGAGAAGTGACTTCCCAATTACTGAACCTTACATCTTAGCCACTAAGTTGCATCTCAGAACCTTCACCAATATCAAATATATTATCCTCTACAAATAAGTTCGGGGTCCCTTTGACCAACTCGCTCATTCCCACGAAGTGTGCATTATCATGTATTGGTAAGGGATTCTGTGTGCCGCATGGAATGTCGCTATCTTGCACCACAATCAGTTTTTCTTGAATCATTCTTTCTATTTCTCTTTTCAAAGTGCGACAGTCTTTAGTATTTGTGTCCTTGGATATCAGAATGATATGCACATCGTACGGTGGGATCAAAACTTTTTGAATGCGGGTCAGGAGTATACCCAAAGAGAGGAGTGATCATGCCCAAATGTCTTAATTTCTGGAATAAGCTCATATAGGATTCTCCAATTGGTGTGAAGCTGTCTCCTGGCTTTTGTCTCCTTCCATACTCCGACCTTGAATGAGGATTATATAGTGCTTGGAAATTATGTGAAGGCGGACGAGGGTTCTGTAGCAGTGGTGCTTGCCATTATGTGTAATTTAGTGATCAACATTGAGGCTGAGTGTAGTGACGGTGTTGACCAGATGCAACCATTGCAACATCATCATTTCCATCCCTCTTTATCCCAAAATTCCTTGAGCCACTTTGAATTGCATGTGTGGTGGACTTTAGGGTAGCGAAACTCACAACACGCCCTGCTTTGATCCCATCTTCTATCTTCTCCCCCATTTTGATGGCCTAAACAAATGATTTTCCCAAGGCAAGGAGCATATGATGATAGTATTCTTCATTTTGAGCTTGGAGAAAAGTCTCCACATTTTCGCTTTCTTTCAGTGGCGGTCTCAACCTAGCAGCTTGCTCTCGCCATCTAATGGAAAATTCCCTAAATTTTTCTATAGATTTCTTCTTGAAATTGATCAGAGACTTCTTGTCAGGGACTAAGTATATAATGTATTAAAATTGCAGCACAAACCGTGAGCCATGTCATCCCAAATATGCCAGTTAATGATGTCTTGGTCAATGAACCATTTTGAGGCTAACCCCGTCAAATTCTCACCAAAGTAGGCCATAAGCAATTCTTGCTTACCCCCTGCTCCTCTTAGTTAATTACAATATTTCTTTAAATGGGCTATGGGGCCAACATGAAAATCGTACTTCTCAAACTTTGGAGCCTTGAACCTAATGGGTAGATGAACATTAGGAAACACGCACAAGTCTCTGAACGAAACACTCTTATGACCTGCCAATCCTTGCATGTTCTTCACACTTTGTTCTAGACTCTTCATTTTACTGAACATTTCCTCTTGGTTGGCATTTTTCATAGGTCTCTCAACATCAACAGGAATACTAAACTATGGGGTGAGATTATGAGGATCCGGGACCCTAAATGTGAAATCTGATGGGTAGTACTAATCCTGATGTGTAACAAACTTTGGCACATGATTTGGCCCTTGTACCATAGTGGGTTGGGGAATCGTGTCAACGAGCACAGTAGTTGTGATAGCCGTAGGGTTAGGCTGTGAGAATTTATAAACGGGCGGCGCAAATGCGATACCCTGAATATCATCAGTCTTGATTTGCACCCTTGGAGGACGACTTTTGGAGGTTTCAGTGATTTTAGGCAAATTGGTATAGTCACCATGACTATGAGTAAACCGAGAAGGGTACACTAGATCTTCTGACATTGAGAGTGAGGACTGAGTATATGCATGTGTCGTAGGAGTGATGTTAGAAGAACCAGGGACTGCCCGGGGCGGTTGCCTACCATTCGACCATTCTTGTAACATTCCCACCATACGTTGCCTCAGCAACCTATTCTCCTCAATAACGGCTAATTCTTGTAGGACCTCATGTCCTTGTTTTTCCTCAGTACGGACTATTGAGAGTTAAATTCCCCTGGACATTGGCACACTTCCTTTTGAACTGATGAAGTAAAGATATGTTGCCAGAGTAACATAAACCAACCATTTTCTAAAACATCATGAATCAAAGACAAGTAGGTTAAGATATTTTGTGAGTATACTATCGTTTTATGTGGAATGCACATATTCACAATTATCAGTTCTAGAATGATTCTAAGGGTAACAATGTCATTTTGGCATCATCCTAATTCCCGCTCGATTTCGCCTTCCTCTCATTCATTTTTCATTTCCACACCTCTCGGTTCACTCGTTCTCTTTCCTCTCTTTTCTTTTTATGATCATCGCTCTTTTTCTTTCCACTCACTTTTCCTTTCCACTCTTTTTCCTTTTTCTCGCTCTTTCACTACTCTTTTTTTTTGGAAATTATTTTTGATAATAATTCGATCTAGCCGATTTGGCCGCTACGTATCATGTTAAACATGAATCGGACTTTGCGTATTTCGGGGATTTTGACGAAAGTATCAACACACTTTTTTCTGATTTTTTTTTTGAAGTAAAGAAACTATAAAGTCAAAAAAAAAAATCAGAAAAAAGTGTGTTGATTACTTTACGTCAAAATCGCCGAACTACGCAAAGATCTAATTCATGTTTAACATGATATGTAGGCAGCCCAAGTCAGGCTCGATCGAATTATTATCAAAAATAATTTCCAAAAAAAAAAAGAGTAGTGAAAGAGCGGAGAAGAAAGGGAAAAAGAGTGGAAAGGAAAAGTGAGTGGAAAGAAAAAGAGCGATGATCATAAAAAGATAGAAGATGGATCAGTAGGGCATTAAAAGAACTCTGTTTTGGGTTTATTTAAATAAGGATAAAGACTATATTTTTTTTTTTGGGATTTTTAAATACAAAATAAAAACTTTTTTTTTTTTTTTTGAATTTTTGAATAAAGATCACCGAACCCGAGAAGGGCTGCCTACGTATCGTCATCCCGAGAGACGGGAATTAAGTGTGCGTAGTTTGTCCAAATAGGACAGTTCTATTGACTTGATAACACCATCGTCTTTTATGTTACTTTTTTTTTTTTAGGGTAAAGATAGAAATCCTTTTTTTAGGGGGGGGGGGGACGGGGGGGGGGGGTAATTTTCTAAAAATATAAAGACGTAAAAATCTTTTTGAAATTTTTCATTTTCGAAAAAAAACATCATTTTTTCTCTTTTTCTTTTGACCTCTCTTTTTGACACCTCTATTTCCTTCAAGCTGTAAAAACTGGCCAACATGCAAAGGCCTTCCCAATAATATTACAAATAGCACATAATATAAATATGTTGGTCCAAAACAAGGGTACCTGTCCTAAATGGACCCGGCCCCGGTGCCGAGTCCCCTAAATCAAAATCACGTGATGCAAACAAAGCGAACCTACGAAAATTTCCATTTCATGTAGCTTGTTCTACTAGGATTCAAATCCTAATGGATAAGGTGTCTAGACTGGCTTACTCAAGGCGTACAACTCGAGCTGAAGGTTCTGTGTTACGGCAGCTAGAACTTTTCGCTCGTCGGTGGTTCTCCCCGCCTAAAACATGTGTGACTACAATCATTCACCGGAGCTGGTTAGCACACTGGCTTTATCTCAAGACATAAAGTTTAGTGGAGCGGGTTAGCACACACAATATCTACCTATCAGAAGACTTAGAGGGGGTGCGAGAGAAACAACAGTTTATATATATATAATCACGAAATATCAAAGCGATAAATAAGCGGCAAAGTGCACATTAGGCCAGTAAACACGATATATCCAAGAAATAAATTACCAAATACAAGTCAATATACAAAGCTCAAATTCTGGTTATTCCCCAGCAGAGTCGCCAGAGATGTCACGCCCCTTTTTTTGCCCCAGCGTGATGAATGCACACATGTTTTTTTTATTTAAAGGGTTTTTTCATTTAAAGTGATGATTTTGAAATGAGATTATTTATTTACAGAGTCGCCACTTGAAATTGAATTTTGGTATTCCAAGTCACCTTATTGAATCCCTAATCAAAAGGATTGATTATTGGTCTGCGAAAACAAAAGACCAAGTAAGGAATTATGTTGATTGAGGAGAAGGAATTAGACATTCCTCGAGTCCCGTGGTTCTAGCTTGGTCACTTTATCTACTTTTACTCGGTTATAATTAAATCTTGGATAAAAAGTGTTTTAATTGTTTACACTTTGGAGCGTGTATACACACAATGTCTTTCATTAATTAAATATTATTAGAGTGTCAAGGAGCGAGATTACCCACATGACTTT
>NC_081347.1:20747703-20765519 GCF_029784015.1 Lycium ferocissimum | reverse complement strand
CACATGGAATAATTTCCCATGGGTTGGGCCTTGGCCATGTGGCCGGCCACCCCTCTTAATTGGGCCTCTATTTTTCTTATTTTTTTTGAGCCCAATTGGTTATGAATCATATTTCGTAATTTCCGAAACTAATTTTCAAAATTTCAATTTTGCCCTTGGCCTTCCTCCGTATTTCCACATCAATATTTTTCATGAACAACACACATATATTATCTAAAATCAAAATATCACCTCACCTCCTACAAGTCACAATTATTTCAAAATTTTGACTATGCAAAAACACGGGATATAACATTCTGATACTCGTGAGGTGACGAACTCCAGTATCGTATCCGGATCATCGTGCTATGGGCATCTATGCAATTTCAATTGAATAAGTTGGTCTGAATGCCATGCTTCGGGCACTAGCTGATAGAATAGTATAATCCTTTGGATCTGTGATTGGGTTCCAATGCCCGTACTTTATGTCTCTCGTTGTTATTGCCTGTCTTGTCTGTTTGTGTAACGACCCATTTGGTTGTTACTACCTTTTCAACTTTTTCTCCCCTTTTCCGAGCTTGGTTAGTTCATTTTGACTCGAGGGGACCGATGACACGCTTCTCGAGATGTCTAGATTTGATTCGAGAAACTTTTGGTAAAATTTGGGCTTTATGCGAAAAAAGTGTTGACTAAAGTTGACTTTTTAGTAAACGGATCTTTTTTAAAAATCTGTCGATTTTGAGAGGTCCGAATGCTCGTTTAGAACTTGTGTATATCTAGTTCGGTTCCCAATGTACTCAGATGCATTTTGAAACTTGGGTTAGGAAATTGGAAATGAGGTCTCGAGGGTTGACTCGTTCAACGAGACCTCCGTTGAAAATTATGAGGCCATGAGCGCGTTCGTAGCGTGTTTTTATGTAGGTCTGTGTATGTGGTTTGTTAGCAATTGGCCTCGGGAGTGGTTTCGAATTTCGATTGAGACTTAGAAAATTATTTGGGTTTCTGGTACCTAGTGTTCGCCAATGAGGCACCAGCGTCGTCCCAGCAGCACTGTTGCTGCGGCGGGATGGCCGCTGGGTCAGCCAAGTGTAATTTGGCCTAGACTGTCCCAGTGAACATTGAGGGCGATGGGGCGGCGACGCTGTTGGCAGTATCAGGCCTGTTATTTCATTAATTGTGTATTAAATAAGCCCTTAGTCTATTATTTAATACCATTACGAAAATTGAGCTCTTGGGGACTGTTTTAGAAGAATCTTGGAGAAAACTCTTGGTGGTAAGTCTTACTAACCTCTTTAGTAATTACTTGTTCCTAATCATCATAGATTTATCTTTTCTAATTAGTTCCTTAGTAATGGAAGATAGAAGTGGATTTGATGAACATCTTACTTAGGCTTTTAAATGATGAAATTGATGGAGTTTATGCTAGATTTTGATGAATCTATGGTTGTTAATCGTATATCTTCCATTATTAGAGTTGAATACTTGAATTAAAGAGTTAGGGTTTATACCAGACATTGGGGGTTTTTCTAGAATTTTGAAATTAGGTGAATCCATAAGTTAAATTAGTAATTATCTGTTGGGTTATGATCATCTAGTGCTTAATTTGATATTTTACTTCGGAATTTCCCATTTTGACCTTATGGGCCCGGTTTCTCCAAATTCTAAAGTTGGATTTGAGCTAAATTGAATGACAATGAATATTAGTATCATTCCACATGATTTATAATCTAGATTTCGTATATGCCTAGACTTCTTCGATCTTCAAGCTCAGCGGAAGGACAAGGCTAAAGAGTGGTTGATTGGAGTTGTTGTTCGGCTATCCAGGTAGGTTATGGCTTACCTTTGGTGAGACTTCGTGTAGCGAAGCATATATTTAAATGATATTATTGGAGAAAGCATGTAAACCTTCGGGTATGACGTTGGGTTGGATATTGTCTTAGGTTGGGTCCTGTTGCGTAAATAGGGCTAGCCACCCCGTTGTGTTGTGACTTGATTGTTCTATTGTGGTGGCTTGATGCCACGTGCAATTAGTAGATATTGGAATTTGTTGTTCCTTCTTGATTATGGTATTATAGTATCTAACGGGTGACGTTGATACGAGGATAAAGATCTATATGACTTGTGTAGTTCGAGTATTGGTATGGCTCCTTTTAAGGCTTTGTATGATAGGAGATGTAGATCTCCGGTTGGTTGGTTTGATGGATTCAAGGCTCGACCTTGGAGTATGGATCTGTAGAGAGAGTCCCTTGATAGAGTGAGAGTTATTAAGGCCAAGCTTTTGGCAGCTCAGAGTCAACAAAAGATGTATGCGGACCGAAAGGTCCGAGATTTAGAGTTTTGCTATTGGTGACCAGTTCTACTGAAGGTTTCACCCATGAAGGGTGTTATGAGGTTGGGGAAGACGGGCAAGTTGAGCCCCAGGTATATTGGTCCATTTGAGATTTTTGACTGTGTGGGTGATGTTACTTATGAGTTGGCGTTGCCGCCACGCTTGGCAGGAGTTCATCCAGATTTTCATGTTTCGATGCTAAAGATGTATCATGCCGAGGGTAGCTACATTATTCGTTGGGATTCCATATTATTCGATCAGAATTTGACTTATGAGGAGGAGCCTATTGTGATCTTAGATAGGCAGGTTTGGGAGTTGAGGTCAAAAGAGATTGCTTCTGTGAAGGTGCAATGGAAGCACCGTCCGGTTGAGAAGGCTACTTGGGAGACTGAGTCTGACATGCGTAGCCGATATCCCTAGTTGTTCGCTGATTAAGGTATTTTCCGCTCCTTTTATCTTATTCTCTCGAGGATGAGTGATGGTTCAATTGATATCTGATGTAATGATCCGTTTGGTCGTTATAGACTTTTTAGCTTTTTCGCCCTTTTTCGAGCTTGGTTAGCTCATTTTGACCCGAGGGGACCGATGACACACTTCGCGAGGTGTCTAAATTTGATTCGGGCGACTTTTTGTAAAATTTGAGCTTTACATGAAAAAGTGTTGACTAAAGTTGACTTTTAGGAAAACGGATCTTTTTCGAAAATCTGTCGATTCCAAGTGGTCCGGATGGTTATTTAGAATTTGTGTGTATATCCAGTTTGGTTCCTATTTTCGAGCGAACCAATGCTTGAATGGAAGGGTTACATAGCATCTTCAAGAGGTAGATTTATTTCCTATCTCAAAGTAAGGAAGATGATCGCCAAAGGCTATATCTATCATTTAGTCCGAGTGCATGACACCGAAGCAAAGCCGTCGACTCTTCAATCCGTCCCGGTAGTGAATGAATTTTCGGATGTTTTTCCAGATGAACTTCCGGCCTTTCTCCAGAAAGAGAGATTGATTTCGCTATTGATGTGGTACCGGATACTAAACCAATCTCTATTCCTCCTTACAGAATGGCTCCTGCAGAATTGAAAGACAGATTGATTTAATATTATTATGTCTTATAGATTCTGCCTTAAAGACTCATCTTATTATTATGTCTTACTTTTCTACTCAGAGACATAGACAAATTGATGTAATATTATTGTTATACCTCTCGTTTTCATTGTAGGAAAAACTTACGGTTTCCTAGTCAAGTATGCCTTGAAACGGAGATTTATACCCGAGCATTGAGATGCTAAGTATTTTATCCTGTGCATGGAGGTACTAGTATGTATTCCAAGTATATTGCGGGATTAGAAGTTGAACGGATTAAACCGACCCAGGCTGAGCAAGATTCAAGGAAATCTGTAGACACTAGATATTACCGACGGACCGTCGACCATGTCGACGGGCCATCAATGTGCACCGTCGCTATGTTCTGAGAATTCTAATCTACAGAAACCGCTCAACGGGACACGTCGACAGGCCTTCGATACGTCAACGGGCCGTCGATCGCCGTCGTTATTATGGCTCTGTAACTTCTGATCTGCAGAAGCAGGTCGACGGAGCAAGTCGACGGACCGTCGACACGTCGACTTGACCGTCGAACCTCGTCAAACCGCTTATCTAGAACATTCCAGTTCCAGCTATAAATAGATGAGTTGAGCTCTAAATTATCAGATTTGAGTCTCTCTCTAAGTCCTAAAAGTTCTAGAAAAATTCTCTGATTATACCATCACATATCCAAGGGAAATCAAGGAGTAAACACAAAGAAATTGTGGAATCAAGTGTGAGGATACTCTCTATGGTTTGTGGAACCCAAGGATCTTTTTGGTGTTGAGGTAGGGTTTTCTCCAAGTGAAGTAATTCCATTCAAAGTCCATTCCTACATCATCAAAGGTAAGTTTTATGTTTAAATCATCTTATTAAGAATATTGAGAGGTCAAAAGACTTAGATTATGGAAGGGAGGAGGATATAGAGTGCAAATATGAAAATAGTAATATTCTTGAATTATGACTTGACTTGAATTATATTTCTTGACATGTGGTGAGTATGAACTTGTATAAATGATATAAATGATGTTAAAGAAGCATTATATGAGGATAAATATGGTGTTGTATTGTACTTATGGTTATGAATAACTTTGAAATAGAATTGTGAGAATTGAATGATGTATAGTTCGGTGAAGATCATTGATTTCGATATTGTGGATGTGTTGTTGATGTTTGGGAGTTGTTATATTAGATGGAGAAATTTTTATAAACAAAGGAGATGTTGTCCAATTTTTGTTAGCTTTAGCTTAAGCTTAAGTATGTTTCTGATTATCTAATCCTAGTACGAATTCTCTTGAATGTAGAATCGTGAACATTGGAGGAAAGCATTTAATTGATAAGTTTGGAGAGACGTAACTGTATGTGAAGCTAGTCCCTTTTTTTCCGAAGGCATGACTCCTATAATATGACTTCCTTTAACCTTCTATGATTTTCTCATATTCCGGAAACTATGAGTCTACGATTATTAAGAGCTTCTCATGAAATAAAGATGAGAGATGCGTTGTGAATATGACAATGATGGTGATGAGTCTAAGTCTAGAGATTCCAAAACTTATGATATGATATTCTTATGAAGCTAATGAGCCTTATATGATTCCTTGATATTATTCATTATTGCTAGACTCACCTTATGATGCTAGTTCCTTCAAGGTGAGACATGATGACCATGACTACTCGATAATGGAATCGGGGGTTCTTGACCTTACATCACCCCGATAGAGTTATAATATTTAATTGATTCCTAATGCATGCTTTATGATACGTATATAATGATGAGATTACACCGTGCCTACTTGGCCGGACATGACACCGCTAAGGCGAGCGGCTTATGATTAGACCGTGCCTAGTTGGCTGGACATGACACCGCTAAGGTGGGCAGCTTATGATTACATCGTGCCTAGTTGGCTGGACATGACACCGCTAAGGCGGGCGGCTTAAGATTACACCGTGCCTATTGGGCTGGACATGACACCACTAGTGGGCGGCGTGCGATAGTTACCCGGACGCGGGTTAACGATGATTGTATATTTGATATACATAATATGTGTTTTCCTTTAAAAGTTTAGCAGGCATAGTATTCGCCCTAAGAGGCAATTGACGTACAGGTTATATCTTCGCCTCATGTTTCATTATTTCTTTATTATGCTAGTATTGTTCATGCCTTACATACTCAGTACATTTGTCGTACTGACGTCCTTTTCTTTTTGGACGCTGTGTTCATGTGCCTCGAGGGGGAGCGTATATATATATTTGAGAGCGGCCCGTCCTTATTTATAGGAGCTACTCAGCAAATTTACAGGAGCACTCCACTACTCCGGAGATGCTACTTATGGTCATATTATTTTGTGTATATATATATTTGTGTATGACGGGGTTCTATCCCGTCCTTATGTCTCAGTATTCTAGTAGAGGCTCGTAGATATGGATGCGTATGTAGTTGTTGTCTTATGGATGCTTCAGTCTATATTCTTGTATATCATTTTTGCAGCCGTGAGGGCTTATGTATATTTATGTATTTCCTTGGGAATTATATGCGTCCAGGATGAGTACGATGACCGAGTTCGTGAGTTTAAATCCTCCAGTTCCTCCACCGGGTGCTTCGGGTCAACAGATGACCGAGTTCATGTGTATAAATCCTCCAGAATTTCTTGGGTCGAAGCCGGATGAAGACTCGCAAGGTTTTATAGATGAGATTTTAAGGACGTTGAGGGTTATCCATGCATCGGATACCAATGCAGTGGAGCTGGCATCTTATAGGTTGCGGGATGTGGCGGGTCTATGGTATAACAATTAGATTTCTTTAAGAGGGGAAAATGTGCCTCCACCGGTTTGGCAAGAGTTTGTGAAAGCTTTTATTTGTCATTACTTGCCACTCGAGGTCCTTCGGGCCGGAGCTGATAAATTCTTGAATCTTAAGCAAGGGAATATGAGTGCCCGGGAGTATAGCCTTCACATTAATTCATTGGCCCGGTATGCTCCGACTGTGATAGTCGATATGGGAGATAGAGTACATAGATTTGTGAGTGGCTTAGGGCCACATCTGTTCAAGGATTGTTTGACGGCTTCACTATAGGAGGGGATGGACATTTCCCGTATCCAGGCCCCGCCCAGAATTTAGAGGAGCAACAATAGCCCCGCCGAGGTGAGCGTGATGTTAATAGAGGGCACAGTAAGAGGGCTAGATCCGTTGGTGCTAGTAGTGAGTATAGAGGGGGATCGAGGCAGTCATACTCTGGGTATTTAGGCCAGTCAGTGACTAGCGCGCCTCCTCGATTCGCAGGCAGAAGATTTGGTTGCCCTATTTATTCTGGTCCGGGTCAGAGTTCGAGGGTCTCAGGTTCCCAGTTTAGAGGTGACCCTAGCCAGAGGAGACCACAGGTTCCACGATGCAGTCAATGCATAAAGTTACATTCAGGCTCGTGTCGCCAAGGTTCAGATGTTTGTTATGTTTGTGGACAGACTGGGCATGTGATGCGTGATTGTCCCTGGTGGCACAGTAGGGGTGGGTTTCAGCCCGCAGGAGTAGTAACCGGTTCTTCTTTATCTGTGCACCCCGTAAAAGCATTTCCCGGACTCGACGAGGCCACGGTAGGAGCAGAGGAGGAGCATCCAGTTCAGGTGGCACCCAGCCCTATATTTATGCTCTAACCGGATGACAGGATCTTGAGTCCTCTCCAAATGTGGTCACAGTTATACTATCCATATTCCCTCATGATGTTTATGCATTGATTGATCTAGATTCTAAGTTGTCTTATGTTATTCCTTATATTGCTAGCCGTATTGGGGTGAAACCCGAACCAATTAAACCTTTTGAGGTATCTACTCTGGTTGGTGATCCCGTAATAGCTAGACAAGTATATAAGAATTGTGTGGCGGTGGTATGTAATCGTCAAACTATTGCTGATTTAATTGAGCTGGAAATGTTAGATTTCGATGTTATTATGGGCATGGATTGGTTAGCCTCCTGTTATGCCAATGTGGATTGCAGAACAAAAATAGTTCGGTTCCCATTTTCGGGCGAACCAATGCTTGAATGGAAGGGTAACGCAACATCTCCAAGAGGTAGGTTTATTTCCTATCTCAAAGCAAGGAAGATGATCCCCAAAGGCTACATCTATCATTTAGTCCAAGTGCATGACACCGAAGCAAAGCCGCCGACTCTTCAATCTGTCCCTGTAGTGAATAAATTTCCAGATGTATTTCCAGATGAATTTCCAGGCCTTTCTTCGGAAAGAGAGATTCATTTCGCTATTTATGTTTTACCGGATACTAAACCAATCTCTATTTCTCCTTACAGAATGGCTCCTATAGAATTGAAAGAGCTAAATGCACAACTGAAAGATTTACTCGAGAAGGGATTCATTAGGCCCAGTTCATCACTGTGGAGAGCACCTGTCCTATTTGTGAGAAAGAAAGAAGGTTCCCTATGGATGTGCATTGACTATAGGCAGCCGAACAAGGTGACGATAAAGAATAAATATCCGCTTCCAAAAATTTGATGATTTGTTTGACCAATTACAGGGTGCCAAATGGTTTTTCAAAATTGATCTAAGATCGGGGCATCATCAAGTGAGAGTTAGAGAAGAAGATATTCCCAAAACAGCTTTCAGAATGAGATATGGCCACTATGAATTTCGGGTGATGTTATTTGGGTTGACTAATGCTCCCGCGGTGTTTATGAATCTGAGGAATAATGTATTCAGGCCCTATCTAGACCTATTTGTGATCGTATTCATCGACAACATCTTAGTATATTGTCGGTCAGAAACGGAGCATGCAGACTACTTGCGTATTGTCCTTGGAATACTTCGGACTCGAGAATTGTATGCAAATTTTCAAATTGTGTGTTTTGGCTAAATTCAGTGACTTTTCTAGGCCATATTATCTCAGTAGATGTTCAAAACATTGAGGCTTGAAGACTTGGCCAAGGCCTGTAACGCCTACAGAGGTCCGCAGCTTTCTGGGATTGGCTGGTTACTATAGGAGATTTGTGGAAGGGTTTTCTTCTATTTCTGCAACACTGACGAAGCTAACTCAGAAATCAGCAAAATGTCAGTGGACTAACGCTTGTGAACGCACTTTCCAGGAATTGAAGGATAGATTAACTTCAGCCCCCGTCCTGACACTTCCAGAAGGGTCAGAAGGCTATGTTGTTTATTGTGATGCCTCCGGTGTTGGATTGGGCTGTGTATTGATACATCACGGTAAGATCATCGCCTATGCTTCCATGATCTGGAATTAGCAGCGGTTATTCATGCCATAAAAATGTGGAGACATTACTTGTACGGTTACATGTTGTTATTTATACATATCACCAGAGTCTCCAATATATTTTCAAGCAGAAGGAGTTAAACCTACGACAGAGGCGGTGGTTAGAATTATTAAAAGATTATGATGTGAGTATTTTATATCATCCTGGAAATGCGAATGTAGTAGCTGATGCACTTAGCCATAAATCATTGGGTAGTTTATGTGAGGTCCCTCCGGAGAAGAAAGAATTAATCCGTGAACTTCACCAGCTAGCCAACCTCGGAGTTCGTCTAATTGATTCGGGCAATGCAAGAGTTGGTATTCACAACCTAGCTGTTTCGTCCTTGGATATGGAGGTGAGGGAACGCCAATATGAAGATCCCCAGCTGAGTCACTATAGAGATACATTTCCTGAGAAAGAGAAGCCGCCATTTGAGGTTTCCACAGATGGAGTTCTTAGGTACCGATACAGGCTATGTGTTCCAAATGTTACAGGACTACGTCGTCGGATTCTAGAAGAAGCTCATTACTCTCGGTATTCCATTCACCCAGGAGCGACAAAGACGTATCATGATCTAAAGTTAATGTATTGGTAGGATGGAATGAAGAAAGACATAGCAGAATTTATAGCTCAATGTCTAAATTGCCAACAAGGGAAAATTGAGCATCAAAAGCCAGGAGGATTGTTACAAGCCATGGAAATTCCAGCCTGGAAATGGGAAATGATCAACATGGATTTCATTGTAGGTTCGCCTCGCTCCCGACGCAGGTATGACTCCATATGGGTGATCGTGGACACACTGACGAAATCAGCTTATTTTCTTCTAGCCAAAACCACATATTCAGCAGAAGATTATGCAAGGTTATATCTTAAAGAGATCGTACGACTTTATGGCGTCCCGGTATCTATTATCACATACAGAGGAGCCCAATTTACAGCTAAATTCTGGAAGTCTTTCCAAGAATGTTTGGGTACTTAGGTAAGGCTTAGCAGAGCGTTTCATCCACAAACTGATGGGCAAGCCGAACACACTATTCAGACCTTGGAAGATATGTTACGGGCATGTGTGCTAGATTTCGGCGGTAGTTGGCATGACCACTTACTTCTTATTGAGTTTGCATACAACAACCGCTATCATTCCAGTATTCAGATGGCCCCGTATGAAGCTCTATATGGAAGGAAGTATAGATTCCCGATTGGGTGGTTTGAAGTAGGAGAGATACAACTAACAGGTCTAGAGTTGATTCAACAAGTAGTGGAAAAGATCAAGCTTATCAGAGGCTGATTGTTGACAGCCCAAAGTCGCAAAAAATCTTGCACGGACAACCGCCGATGACACTTAGAATTTCAAGTTAACGATTGGGTATTTCTGAAGGTATCACTGATGAAAGGCGTGATGAGATTTGGCAGGAAGGAAAAATTGAGTCCTCGATACATTGGACCTTGTAAGATTTTACGCAAGGTGGGCCAAGTAGCTTATGAACTGGATTTACCTCCAGAGATTGAATCAGTCCACCCAGTTTTCCATGTATTAATGCTCCGTAAGTATGTCGGAGATCCTGCTAGAATCATGCCGGTAGATAATATTCAAGTTACGGAAAGGTTGGCTTATGAATAGGTACCCATTGCTATACTAGATAGGCAAGTACAAAAACTTAGAAATAAATAGGTAGCGTCAGTTAAGGTCTTATGGCGAACCAATAATCGAGAAATGACTTGGGAAGCAGAAGAAAACATAAAGTCCAAGTACCCACACTTGTTTCCACCCCGGAAGAGATTCAAGATAAGACATCAGTATTATGAGGTATGTAATGATTTCTTTTAGTGCTCTTGGTCGTGTGTGGCCATATTTTCCGGCCATTGTATTGTAGCCCTATGAGGCATTGTTATTGTGGGTTTTTGTGACTAGATGGTAGTGCCATATTACAAGAGAAACTCTGGCAAAATTTCTGTAGGATTCCCGAGAACTTAACATTCGAGGATGAATGTTTTTAAAGGGGGGAAGAATGTTACACCTCTCATTTTCATGGTAAGAAAAACATACGATTTCCTAGTCAAGTATGCCTTGAAATGGAGATTTGTACCTGAGCATTGAGATGCTAAGTATTTTACCCCGTGCGTGGAGGTACTAGCAGGTATTCAAGGTATATTGTAGGATTAGAAGTTGAACGGATTGAACCGACGCAGGTGAGATAGATTTAGGGAAATCTGCAGACACCAGACATTATCGATGGATCGTCGACCATGTCGACGGGCCGTCAATGTGCACCGTCGTTATGTTCTGAGAATTCTAATTTGCAGAAACCGCTCGACGAGACTCGTCGATGGACCGTCGACGAGCCGTCGATCGCCGTCATCAATATGGCTCTGCAACTTCTGATCTGCAGAAGCAGGTCGACGGAGCAAGTTGATGGACCGTCGACACGTCGACGTGACCGTCGACACGCTCATCGAATCGCTTATCTGAAACATTCCAGTTCCAGCTATAAATAGACGAGTTGAGCTCTAAATTTTTGGATTTAAGTCTCTCTCTAAGTCCTGAAAGTTCTAGAAAAATTCTCTCATTATACCATCATATATCAAAGGTAAATAAAGGAGTAAACACCAAGAAATTATGGAATCAAGTGTGAGGATACTCTCTAGGATTTGTGGAACCCAAGAATCATTTGGGTGTTGAAGTAAGGTTTTCTCCAAGTGAAGTAATTCCATTCAAAGTCCATTCCGACATCATCAAAGGTAAGTTTTATGTTTAAATCATGTTATTAAGGGTATTGAGAGGTTAAAAGACTTAGATTATGGAAGGGAGGAGGATATGGATTGCAAGTATGAAAATAGTAATATTCTTGAATTATGACTTGACTTGAATTATAGTTATGACATGTGGTGAGTATGATCTTGTATAAATGATGTTAAAGAAGCATTATATGAGGATAAATGTGGTGTTGTATTGTAGTTATGGTTATGGATGACTTTGAAATAGAATTCTGAGAATTGAATGATGTATAGCTCGGTGAAGATCATTGATTTTGATTTTGTGGATGTGTTATTGATGTTTGGGAGTTGTTATATTATATGGAGAAAGCTGTATAAATAAAGGAGATGCTGCCCAATTTTCGTTAGCTTTAGCTTAAGCTTAAGTATGTTTCTGATTATCTAATCCTTGTACGAATTCTCTTGAATGTAGAATCGTGAACATTGGAGGAAAGCATTTAATTGATAAAGTTAGAGAGACGTAAAGGTATGAGAGGCTAGTCCCTTCTTTTTCTAAGGCATGACTCCTATAATATGACTACCTTTAACCTTCTATGTGTCACGACCCGACTAGGGGCCATGACGGGTACCCGGGGCTAACACCATGCACCACTTATTCTGTTACTCATCATACTCATTCAGCGATTGTTCATTAATCTCATGCTTATAATCATGGGAAAAACCATTTTCATTTGAAACATATTTACCTTTATATGCATATGCCCTTCGGCTATCAAAATGATATACATACAATGAGGAAATCGAGAGACCATGTCACACCCTAACCTGCGATAGGGCGTGATGGGCACCCGACCCTTACGTAGGGCCGAGCGAACCCGCTGACCCTTGTAATACTCATAATCTTACTGGACTCATAAATCGTGAAATGAGTGTATAAAGAAAGCTTTTCAAAGAACAACATGCTTTTCGTCCTTTTCAAATCAAATAAAATCTGTAATCATATGAAACCTGTAATATAATGCATAATGATACATCGGCTTACAGAGCCGCTTACAAAACTGACATATTATATACATGACTTTGTCTGCAAAGTCTCTAACATACCCCAAGATACCATAACATAACACTCTGACTCGGCAGCACGCCAGGAGGAAATGGAGCTCGCCAATCCAGCTGGAACATCTTCTTCTCATCTGTATACACCTGCGTGGCATGAAACGCAGCCCCCGAAGAAAGGGGGTCAGTACGGAATATGTACTGAGCATGTAAAGCATGAAATACAGCTAACAGAATCATACTGAAATAAGGAGTATAGGAACTCATAAGGCTTGCCACTGAAACATAAATCATGCCTGTCAATATCATATCCAATTCATTATGGGACTTAGAAACATAAGTGAGTGATCATCATATCATCATGTCGTTATCATATCATCGTGTCATCATATACATATATACCGTACCCGGCCCTCTAGTGAGGGACTCGGTGAATAAAATCATATAATCATGATGTATAGCCATCAAATCATCATATATATACCGTACCCGGCCCTCTAGTGAGGGACTCGGTGAAGTAATCATATACATATCATCATATCATCATGCCATCATATATATATATACCGTACCCGGCCCTCTAGTGAGGGACTCGGTGAAGTGATCATATATATACCGTACCCGGCCCTCTAGTGAGGGACTCGGTGAATGAGATCATGTCTCCATCATATACATCACATCGGCCCATCCTATGGGCTGGCGCCATCATCATATCATCAAATATACCGTACCTGGCCCTCTAGTGAGGGACTCGGTGAACAATGCAGTGATCTGTGCACGAATACATACCCGACCCGGGACTCGGTGAATAGATGTAACAACAGTATGCACGAGCAGAGTAGTGAGAAACCATATGCACATCCATTATCTTTTAGGGCTCGATAGGTAAATAGACAAACCAACGCTCGAGTATCCGAGTAATAGTCACACTTAGGGCTCTTGAGATATCATTACAAAATATGTCACATAGCGTCTCGGGGATCATAAACATATATCGAGCCAATCCGAGCCCGCCTATGGAAGTTACGGGCATTAGTCATTATAGAACCAGTTTACGAACATTTCATAGCAATCCGGGACCATTTATGAAAGTTAGGGACATTATACGCTATAGAACTTTCTACGGACATATCGAAGCGATCCGATTCTGTCTATGAAAGTTACGGTCATTTTTAGACATAGAATCCTTTAAGAACAAAAATTCTTTATGCAACATTTGAAATCCAAGCATACATAAGACTTAAGGATCATAGTCCGACCATATTAAGGATGCCAATATCAAGAAGCGAATAAGAATCATAAACATGCTCGGAACTTAAGAATGGAGTTACCCCCAAGGCACATATCACTTCATACCTTACTTGCGTCTAAGACATGCCCAAAAGAATGAAGGGATAAGCTTTACATACCTCGTTCGCTTCCTAAGCTAATCCGAATTTAAGTCTCGGACTTTCCAAGATCTACAATAACGTCATTAGATACCAAACGTTAGCCATAGGCACTTAAGAATCCAATTCTAAGCCATCACTTTATTTACAGAAATTTGGGCAGCATTTCCCCTGTAAATTCAACAACCCCGAGAATTCAACTCGGCCAAATCATCAACAACAATACCAACAACCATACTAGCAACATCAACGAGTAATTCAAAACGCATTCTAACATTAGTAATTCTTTTCCATATAATTCGACGGCATTTCATTTTCATTCAAACCAACCGCATACAATCAAGCAAACACCAATGGTCACACATTCAAGTACTAATCCGAGATCATTCAAACGAGATTCAAGAACATTTCAAACAATCCGCACAATGATCAAAACAACCCAACCAATATACAAGGCCACCCGAAACCTTCCAACTTCCATAGGAACTACAACAACACATTTCTTTCTTCCAAATTCACAAACTACACTAACAAACCACACTTTAACAACATCATTCTCATAAATTCAAGAAACTATATTAAAATCACGTTATCTTCCAAATCAGCCCACACGATTACAACTTCAACTTGGATCATTAAACCTTCATTTTACATCATAGAATCCACAACAACAACAACCAAAATACTACATAAAATTAGTTCATTCTTTCTACACCAAAACAACCCACTCACAGCTACAACATTATCATACAAAATTTTATGAATTTCATCCATTTTCACACACTACAACATGCACAAATCATCCATAACACATGTAAAAGAGGATTGAACCATACCTTTTCCACTTAGTTCTTCAACTTGGCTAAGGTTGTGCCTTGCAAGAACGAATGGTTTGCTTGCTCCAACAACTACACCACGTTATAGAGGACTTTCCAATTGGTAAAAAAGCTAGAAGAAATTATTTTCTTGATCAATTCCTCATAGACCTTACTCGGCTATAGCCATGGCCGAATAGCTCCCTTTTTTTCTCCAAGTCTCTACAAGGTTCTAAGGTGTGTGAAGATGATGAATATGATTTAATTAGTCATCTTTTATCAACATATATAATACATCCATGTGGCCCATGGCCCACCCCAACTTGGACGGCCACTTGGCCTTTTAATTCATGAATTACTAACTTTCCATAATTCATTTTTACCCCCAAATTTTCCTTAATATTCCATACCAATAAAATCATAAGCAACTTATGCCTTAAAACAAAAATCGAAGGTCAAAAGTCTCTACCTCGTATCCCGGAATAGTCTTGTCCTTAACTTATCACAACTAGCTCGAAATGTCCCAATGTACAAAATACGGGATATAACAGACCATACTACCCGCGTGCAGCGCCGAGCTCTGCGAAGTCACCCCAGACGTATGGACGGGGGAGAGAAAATTTTGGCAGGTGCCCAGAAAATATGTGTACACGAAATAATAAATCAATGGCACCTCCGAAATAATGGAGTGCTCTCAAGGCCCCGCTAGTGCCCCCACGAGTCTAGACCCCCTCCCCATTACCCGGGGAGAATATTGTCCAAACAAAAAGGCGCGACGAATATTGTACCGAGTATGTAAGGCATAAAAAATAACAATACATCAAGAAACAAAAATATCAAAAGAAGAACAATCACCACCAGCGCCGCTTTAATAGGAAAAAGGGATCCCACTTACCATAAACACATCATCATATCGGCGAACTATATAAAGGGCCCCACCAATTGTCCGGTGGGGATCCCCATTTCCCGCTTTTAGGCCTTCCCCGTCCCGGGGGCCCCTCTCATGCCGCCCCAGGGGGTTACCAATGCCATCTGAAGGGATACGTTGCCCGCCTTGCGCCCTCCCCCGAAGGGGGGGTTAAAAATCATCATCATGTACCCCTTTATACGATGTATAGAAACTCAAAGATCCCCCACTTTTGGGGACATAAGTTCATGAACCCCCGATTCCGTTAGGAGCATTCATAACATTTCGACCTCCCAAGGAATTAACATATAAGGCGAGTGTATACTATGAACAACATCAAGGATCATAGTTAGAATCAATTGGGGTTTAGGATCTTTAGACTTAACTCATCATTATCACTATCATGCTCATGACATATCTCGTTTCTCTATCTTATGTGAAGCTCTTTATAATGATAGGATCATAATTGCCGGAATGTAAGAAGGTCATGGGAAAAATAGGAGAATTCATGCCATTGGAGTCATTCCTTAGAAGAAAGGGACTAGCCTCACATACCTTTTCATTTTGCTAGTCTATCGCTTGATCGTTCTCCTTCAATGCTCATGTTTCTACCTTCAAGAAAGTTCGTATTAACATTAGCTAATCGATTATATGAACGTGCTTGCTAAGGCTAGAGAAAATTGAGCAGCATTTTCTTTGTTTCTACTACTTTCCTCATATCATATATCAACTCCCAAACATCTATAATAACATTCACAATATTATAACCAACAATATTCATTCACTCTACATTATCCTCATTTCACAATTTCACTTTAATTCATCCATAATCATGGTCATAATATACTATTACATTTACTCACAATATAAAGCTTATCCCATGTCCTTAATATCATTTATAACATAATCATAATCACAACATATCAAGAATCATGACCCATCCCAAGCTACTACTCAAAATCTCATTATTCTCATCTTTGTAACCCATTTTCTATCTCCTTTCATAATCTAAGTCTTTCAACCTCTCAATATCCCAAACAACATGGAATGATCATAAAAATTACCTTAGACGGTGTAGCAATTAGCTTTGAGTGGAAATACTGCACTTGAGCCAAAACCCTAATTCACTTCCAATGGAATTTCTTGACTTGGATGAACTCTAATGAGTTTCTTACACTTGATTTTCTTGGTTTGATGAAGTTGATCATAAATTTCTCTTGGGTTCTTGTGGAAGAAGGATGGAGAACTTTCTAGAGTGTTCTTGAAGTGTGAAGTGAGAAAATGAAATAAATTGAATGAGGTTGGTCCCTTATATTAATTTTTGAAGCTGTCCCGACTCAATTTCACGGACCAACATACGGTTCGTATCTTTTATATGGACCGTATGTCTAGCCATATCTTTGGTCCAGTGAGGGCTGCTATTTTGGGCAGAACATACGGCCTAACATACAGCCAGTATGTTTTATACGGTCCGTATTTTGGACCGTATATTGCCCAGCTTTCCGAATTTCGTTCTCGTTGACTCGTTTGATCTCCAGTCCTTATGGAACCTTCTTAACACACTTTTTTAACACCTCATTATAAATCTAAGGGATGTTATAACTCTTCTTCCAAGGCATCCTTGTCACACCCCAACCCTACTAGGGTGTGATGGGCACCCGACCCCACATCCCGGGGCGAGCGAACCACGACTCCTATTACGCACATAAATTTTTTTTCAAATCTCTAAACCGAATAGTCATGAAATACATAATGAAGCTTATAAATTTGACAAAATCGTAATTATACAAGACTTATTACATAACACAATTCGACATGTCCGGAGTGGGCCGTTGACGTACACATCATACCCACGACGATGCTCGCAAAGTCTCTAACACGAATCAAACATCCATATGTCTCGACTCGCGATTGGAAAATGGAGCTTGCCATCTCCGCCGGAACATCTTCTATAATGACTTGCTCTACTGGCATGTATTCGCGGCAGAAACGACTCCCCAAAGAAAGGGGTCGACGGAATATGACGAGTACGTAAGGCATGCAATACGTAGAAACGTAACATAGCGAAACAGAGAACTATCGGTACATACGTTCGAATAGCGTACGCTACCTTTCGTACACAATTCATACATACCTATTTCATATGCCAAAAGTGTAGTAAAATAAATCGGGTCAACGTAATACTAAAATGCTTATTTTGCAATCACCCATCGCATGTCGAAGAGGTGCGAAAATACGAACGCACGGGGGATGTCACACGTCGACGGAGGCGAACGCAATATTCGGATAAAATCATATATCG
>NC_081347.1:20728123-20747603 GCF_029784015.1 Lycium ferocissimum | reverse complement strand
GTTTGTCCCCGCCGATGTATATTAAGTCGATAACGTTTGTTAATACATGTTTATAGTAATGTTATTAATGATAGCGTAAGTAAAGAAGGACGGTAATTAGTTATACGGCCCACTTGGTAATAAGAATATGATACGAGATAAGGGGTGCTCGGTACAAGTATCGAGCACCCGTCGCGGCCCCAAGTTGGGTCGTGACATAGAACCACCATCACTCCCAATCAGACGCGGTCTCTTGTCACTAGCACCAAATGCACGGCCTTAGCGCCCTCAACCATAGAAGCATGCTCAATGATGGACTGGAAGGAAGCCTCCATAGCCTCTATCTAAAGGCAGGGAATTTGTAGAGAGACGACTAGCCCAAAAATAAAACGCCTAATCCTGTCGGACTTAATAGGGATCAAATGAGCGAAATAACGGGCCAGATAAAGAAAGCACCTCACATATGTCTCTAAAGACATGCCCCTCTACTCAAGATGTAGAAACTCCTCCCTACATGCCTCTTTCAAAGACCGGGGCATATACTTCTCAACGAAGGCCCGGTAGAACTAAGTCCAAGTTCGGGAAGGGGAAGCCTCAGGTTTGCAAGCCACGAAATAACTCCACCAGGTCTTCGCGTCGCTGCGAAACTGGTAGGACACATAGTCAACGCCAAAGGTCTCCACGATCCCCATCTGATGTAGCAACTCATGCATACCTAGAATGAACTCATAAGCGTCCACAGAAGAAGTACCCGAAAACCTCAGTGGCTCTAACATCCTGAACCTTCCAACAAGATCTTGATCAGACACGGTCATAACAGAGCCCTCCATGGGCCTAAGATTATCCCCAAGAGAGGGTATCGTATCAATATGGGGAGCTATAGTTACAGCGGGGTGTGCTACCTGAGTAGGTCCCTGCTCAGGGGTCTGCGACCTAACTCTGATCTATGAACCTCCTCTAGGAGTGGTAACACTAGCGGCAGCCTGTTGGGCATCAAGATGAAGCAATACCCTGGCTATAGTATCGTGCATAGCCTGATCAGAAGTAACCTCAGATTGTACCCGTGCTGGGCCACCTCCTTAGGCTCTGGAGAGGAAGAGATCTCTCGCTGCTGTCCTAATGAAGGAGGCTTGAGCCTGGCTAGGGCAGCCCCGCGGCCTCTAGCTCTATCACGTCCTTTGGCTGTCGCTGGCCTTCTAGTGCCAGCTGTAGCTACAGGCTCTGGTACCTGACCTCAGGTCATGGTAGCTCGAGTCCTCACCATCTGTGAGAGAAAAGATAAGAGTCAGATACCAATTTGATCTTTCCAGATATCAATTAGAATAAAGTAGCACGAAAGAATGAAAGAAAGTGAGATTACCTAAATATCCTATAGCCTCTCGCAAATAAGTACGGAGCTCATCGTACTGATCCACGAGACTCTACTAGACACGCTCTTGTATTATAGATCGGGTAACCAGACGTCTGATACCAACTTGTCATGACCCAATTTGATCAAGTCATGCGGGCACTTACCTTGGTCACCTCGGTAAGCGAACCCTCAACCCAACGATAAATAAGGACATAATTAATTAAAGCAAGCAAGTGGTAGAAATATTTATGTAAGTCTAACAATAATATATAATAGAAATAGTACGGAATAAGAAAAGTACCCCCCTCCTAGGGTCTGGTCTAAGTCATACAAGAGCGAGCATCTAAAGGAAATAATACAAGTTTGGAATATAATTGTCACAACCCGACTAGGGGCCATGACGGGTAGCCGAAGCTAACTACCGAGTACCACTCATTACGCTAGTCATCGTACTAATCCTGGACACATATAATTCCCAAGGCAATACATAAATATACATAATCCCTCACGGCTGCAAAAATGATATGCAAGAATATACACTGAAGCATCCATAAGATAACAACTACCCACGCATCCGTATCTACGAGCCTCTACTAGAGTACTGAGATATAAGGAAGGGACAGGACTCCGTCATACCCAAATTTATAAATACACAAAATAATATGACCATAAATAGCACCTCCGGAGTAGTGGAGTGCTCATGTAAATCTGCTGAGTAGCTCCTATAAATCTGGGCCGCCTCCCTGCCTACCTGTGGGCATGAACACAGCGTCCAAAAAGAAAAGGACGTCAGTACGAAAAATGTACTGAGTATGTAAGGCATGAATAATACTAACATAATAAAGAAATAATGAAACATGAGGCGAAAATATAACTTGTACGTCAATTGCCTCTTAGGGCGAACACTATGCCTGCTTAACTTTTAAAGGAATACAAATAGTATGTATATCAAATACACCATTATCATTAACCCGCGTCTGGGTAACTATCACATGCCGCCCACTAGTGGTGTCATGTCCGTCCAAATAGGCACGGAGTAATCTTAAGCCGCCCGCCTTAGCGATGTCCTGTCAAGCCAACTAGACACGGTGTAATCATAAGTCACCCGCCTTAGCGTTGTCATGTCCTGTAAACTTGGCACGGTGTAATCATAAGTCGCCTGCCTTAGCGGTTTCATGTCCGGACAACTAGGCACGGTGTAATCTCATCATTACATACATATCATAAAGCATGCATTAGGAATCAATTAAATACTACAACTCTATTGGGGTGACGTAAGGTCGAGAATCCCGATTCCATTATGGAGTAGTCATGGTTATCATGTCACACCTTGAAGGAACTAGCATTATAAGGTGAGTCTAGCAATAATAAATAATATCAAGGAATCATATAAGGATCATTAGCTTCATAAGAATATCATATCATAAGTTTTGGAATATCTAGACTTAGACGCACCACCATCATTGTCATATTCATAATGCATCTCTCATCTTTATTTCATTAGAAGCTCTTAATAATCGTAGACTCATAGTTTCTGGATTATGAGAAAATCATAGAAGGTTAAAGGAAGTCATATTATAGGAGTCATGCCTTAGAAAAAGAAGGGACTAGCCTCACATACCTTTACGTCTCTCCAACCTTATCAATTAAACGCTTTCCTCCAATGTTCACGATTCTACATTCAAGAGAATTCGTACTAGGATTAGATAATCGGAAACATACTTAAGCTTAAGCTAAAGCTAACGAAAATTGGGTAGCATCTCCTTTGTTTATACAACTTTCTCCATATAATATAACAACTCCCAAACATCAACAACACATCCACAATATCGAAATCAATGATCTTCACCGAGCTATACATCATTCAATTCTCACAATTCTATTTCAAAGTCATCCATAACCATAACTACAATACAACACCACATTTATCCTCATATAATGCTTCTTTAACATCATTTATATCATTTATACAAGATCATACTCACCACATGTCAAGAACTATAATTCAAGTCAAGTTATAATTCAAGAATATTACTATTTTCATATTTGCACTCCATATCCTCCTCCCTTCCATAATCTAAGTCTTTTAACCTCTCACTACTCTTAATAACATCATTTGAACATAAAACTTACCTTTGATGATGTAGGAATGGACTTTGAATGGAATTACTTCACTTGGAGAAAACCCTACTTCAACACCAAAAAGATTCTTGGGTTCCACAAACCCTAAAGAGTATCCTCACACTTGATTCCACAATTTCTTGGTGTTTACTCCTTGATTTCCCTTGGATATATGATGGTATAATGAGAGAATTTTTCTAGAACTTTCAGGACTTAGAGAGAGACTCAAATCAGAAAATTTAGAGCTCAACTCGTCTATTTATAACTGGAACTGGAATGCTCCAGATAAGAGATTCGACGAGCGGGTCGACGGTCATATCAACGTGTTGACGGTCCGTTGACTTGCTCCATCGACCTGCTTCTGCAGATCAAAAGTTACAGAGCCATATTGACTGCGGCGATCGACGGCCTGTCGGTCGACCGTCCGTCAACGTGTCTCGTCGATCGATTTCTGCAGATTAGAATTCTCAGAACATAGTGACAGTGCACATTGATGGCCCGTCGACATGGTCGATGATCCGTCGATAATGTCTGGTGTCTACTGATTTCCCTGAATCTTGCTCAGCCAGCGTCAGTTCAATCCGTTCAACTTCTAATCCTGCAATATACTTGGAATACCTGCTAGTACCTCCATGCATGGGGTAAAATACTTAGCATCTCAATGCTCGGGTACAAATCTCCATTTAAAGGCATACTTGACTAGGAAACCGTAAGTTTTTCTTACCATGAAAACGAGAGGTGTAACATTCTTCTCCCCTTTTAAAATATTCGTCCTCGAATATTAAGTTCTCGAGAATCCTATAAAAATTTCGCCAGAGTTTCCCCTATAATATGGTGCTACCATCCAGTCTCAACAGCCCACAATAACAACGCCTAACAGGGCTACAATACAATGGCAGGAAAATATGGCCACACACACTCAAGAGCACTAAAAGAAATCATTACATACCTCATAATACTAATGTCTCATCTTGAATCTCTTCCGGGGGTGGAAACAAGTGTGGGTACTTGGACTTTATGTATTCTTCCGCTTCCCAAGTCTTTTTCTCTCGATTAATTTTTCGCCACAAGACCTTAACTGAGGCTACCTCTTTATTTCTAAGTTTCCGTACTTGCCTATCTAGTATAGCAATGGGTACCTCTTCATAAGACAACCTTTTCGTAACTTGAACATCATCTACCGACACAATTTTAGTAGGATCTCTGACACACTTACAGAGCATTGATACATGAAAAATTGGGTGGACTGATTCAAGCTCTGGAGGTAAATCCAGTTCATAAGCTACTTGGCCTACCTTGCGTACAATCTTATAAGGTCCAATGTATCGAGGACTCAATCTTCCCTTCTTGCCAAATCTCATCACGCCTTTCATCGGTGATACCTTCCGGAATACCCAATCGTCAACTTGGAATTTTAAGTCTCGTTAGCGGTTGTCCGCGTAAGATTTTTGGCGACTTTGGGCTATTACCAATTGGCCTCTGATAAGCTTGATCTTTTCCATTGCTTGTTAAATCAAATACGGACCTATTAGTTGTATCTCTCCTACTTTAAACCACCCAATTGGGGATCCACACTTCCTTCCATATAGAGCTTCATACGGGGCCATCTGAATACCGGGCCATCTAAATACTGGAATGATAGCTGTTGTTGTATGCAAACTCAATAGGAGGTAGGTGGTCATTCCAACTACTGCCGAAATCTAGCACATATGCCCGTAACATATCTTCCAAGGTCTGAATAATGCGTTCGGCTTGCCCATCAGTTTGTGGATGAAACGCTGTGCTAAGCCTTACCTGAGTACCCAAATCTTCTTGGAAAGACATCTAGAATTTAGCTGTAAATTGGGCTCCTCCATCTGTGATAATAGATACCGAGACACCATGAAGTCGTACGATCTCTTTGAGATACAACCTTGTATAGTCTTCTGCAGAATATGTGGTTTTGGCTGGAAGAAAATAAGCTGTTTCGTCAGTCTATCCACGATCACCCATATGGAGTCATACCTGCATTGGGAGCGAGGCAAACCTACAATGAAATCTATGTTGATCACTTCCTATTTCCAGGCTAGCATTTTCATGGCTTGTAACAATCCTCCTGGCTTTTGATGCTCAATTTTCACTTATTGGCAATTTAGACATTAAGCTACAAATTCTGCTATGTCTTTCTTCATCCCATCCCACCAATACATTAGCTTGAGATCGTGATACATCTTTGTCGCTCCTGGGTGAATGGAATACCAAGAGTAATGAGCTTCTTCTAGAATTCAACGACGTAGTCCTGCAACATTTGGAACACATAGCCTGTGTCGGTGCCTAAGAACTCCATCTGTGGAAGCCTCAAATGGCGACTTCTCTTTCTCAGGAAATGTATCTCTATAGTGACTCGGCTGGGGATATTCGTATTAGCGTTCCCTCACCTCCATATCCAAGGACAAAACAGCTAGGTTGTGAATACCAACTCTTGCATTGCCCGAATCAATTAGATGAATTCCGGGGTTAGCTAGCTGGTGAAGTTCACGGATTAATTCTTTCTTCTTCGAAGGGACCTCACATAGACTACCCATTGATTTGCGGTTAAGTGCATTAGCTACTACGTATGCCTTTCCAAGATGATATAAAATACTCACATCATAATCTTTTAATAATTCTAACCACCGCCTCTGCCGTAGGTTTAACTCCTTTTGCTTGAAAATATATTGGAGACTCTTGTGATCTGTATAAATATCAACATGTACACCGTACAAGTAATGTCTCCACATTTTTAACGCATGAATAACTGCCGCTAATTCCAGATCATGAGTCGGGTAGTTCTTCTCATGTTTCCTCAACTGCCTGGAAGCATAGGCGATGACCTTACCGTGCTGCATCAATACATAGCCCAATCCAACACCGAAGGCATCACAATAAACAACATAGCCTTTTGACCACGGAAGTGTCGGGGCGATGCAAGTTAATGTCCATTCACATCCTGTACTTCTGAAGAAGCACTTGTTAAATTTAAGTGCAAGTATGTTGAGCTACGGCTAAGTAAAATAACTTTGGAATATATGAAGCGAAGCATTATTAAGTTTATTTTATGATTAAAGGATGTATATAAGGAATACCAGAAGATCCTATAAGGAAATGAGTAGAAGAAATTGAGTAGCATGACTTTAGAGAAAAGATGGGCAAGGTTTCGTACGATAATTCTGGTCCAACTTGGGGAAGGAATATTTTTAGAGTATGAGGAGTTTTGAGGTGAAACAAAATTCTAAAATGAAGTTCGTCGAGTCTAGTTTCCAATGCAACAAATCGCTCGTCAATACAACATCGGATTAGAGAATTATGGACGTTACAAGTTAGGCTGACACAGCAGAACCGCGTGCTACAGTAACTGCTACAGTACCCACTTGCTACAGTACCCACTTGCTACAGTACTGCTACAGTACCCGAACCGACCTTGAGCTCCTATTTAAGACCAAAATCTGGTCTTTGGCTTCATCTCCACTCTTCTCCACCAAAAAGCTCCCAAGAGACCCAAGAAACATTGAAGGATCAATTTTTTAGCGGATTAAAGTAACAGGACTACATCCGAAGCTCGGGAAGCGTAGAGAGTTTTGTAGTTCTTATTTTATACATCAAATCTTGATGGATCAAAGGAGCCTATTGAAGCTAAATAAGATTTCAAGTTCTTCCAACCTTGATTGAGGTAAGGATATTTCTTATTATTGATATTACGAATTGTATCAAGGAGATTTAGTTGTTAAAGCTTCATAAAGTCGATTGATTGGTTGAGAAATTGGGTAAACATCGTGTGGGATGTTTTATTGAGTATATTTTGGTATTGATGATGATGCTGTTGATGTTAGCTCTGTTGTTGTTGTTGTTTTGGTAGTATTGTGATTTCGGGCTAGGGATAAAAACAGGGGAGATGCTGCTCAAATTTCGGCAAATATTAAGAGGATTTAATTTGAGAATGAACCTAACAATAGTATGAACCTGATATATTTAGTATTGTGATTTCGAGCTAGGGATCTAAACAGAGGATTTAAGACAAGCATATGATAATGAACCTAACAATAGTATGAATGGTTTTATATGTAGATTACGAGACTACGAATGATCTTATGTAGATTGCAAGACAGAAAGTAATTTGGAAAAGTTAAGAAGTAAGCTTCTAGGTATGTTAAGGCTTTTCTTTTCTTTCATTTTGGTATGATCCTATGACATGAGCGAACAACGAGTAATCGATTCTCCACATTACTCTCTTATCTTAGAAGTACCAGGAGTATCTCAGTTCTTGATTATCCTATACCCCTGTTATGATTGTTCGTTGCATTTTCATGGGTCTTGAGTTTTATATCATGATTATGTTTGTTCACATTCATGCATTGCATTCATTTACATATATGCATATTGACCCATGACCAGAAGGTGTTATATGCGCGTATATTATGTATGTATATATATATGGGGTATGGGGAAGTGTGCGAGGCGTTATATACGCATTACCACCTAATCAGCTGGTGCACAGTAATGATGATTATGATGTTCGAAGGGGCTACCCCAAGGGGCCATTATGTTATTATGCTCGAAGGGGCCATTATGTTATTATGCCCGAAGGGGCCTATATGGGATATGGATCGGGCCGTACGTTCCTCAGCACTATGACCTATGCATATCATACCCCTCGAGAGGCATTTTCGATGGCGTTGCATTCATACGGGTATGTGATAGTCGACATATAGATGCATTCATACGGATATGTTCGATATGAAAATACGGAATGTATTCGGTTAGTCAGTTTAGCTTATGATTTTCAGATTTCATTCATGAATTCTATGTGTATGATACTCTTCTGCCCTACATACTTGGTACATTTTTCGTGCTGACATCCCTTTTACTGGGGGGCGCTGCATTCATGCCTACAGGTACAGATCAAAAATTGACAGAAATCCTAAGTAGATAGCACTTGACATCCGCTGGTGGTGAACTCCCTTTTGTTCAGAGTTGCAAGGTCTATGTTGAGTCTTTCTTTTGTGTTTATGGACGACAGGTGAGCCGGAGCCCTATCCTGCCCATGACTCAGTTATGCTTCTTTAGAGGCTTGTAGACACATGTACAGTACAATCAGTCAGTCCGTGGCCCTGTGGCCTATCCTTTGATTCATAGTTACTTATGAGAGTTGTTTCGGCTCGTACAGTGGTTTGAGCAGTTTCGCATATATTCCATGAGGCAGCCGGACCGCATACAGTTACGTTTTGTTTCTTGAGAAGACGGCCAGACCGTAGAGATTTATATGTATATATCTGTGTTGGAATTTTTCTTAGTATGAGGTGGCTACTTTAGGCCTATCCACGTTCTTAGCTAAATGTAAGTTTAAATGTTGGTTTGCCCGGTCCAGGTAGGCACCGGGTGCCAATCGCGGCCCTCCAGATTTAGGGCATGACAAACTTGGTATCAGAGCAGTTCTGTCCTAGGATTGTCTACAAGCCGTGTCTAGTAGAGTCTTGTTTATGGTGTGTTGCGAGCCACATTTATAAATAGGAAGCTAAAGGGCATTTAGGATGGTTACTCGTCTTTCTTATCTTAGATCGTGCTGTAGAGCTAAGCCATAGGATATGAAGTCCATAATTCTAACCCTAAATGTTTTGGGTTGTGGATTAGCAGTTGATTATACAACTTGGAGAAATTGATGCGAATTGAAGTTTGTTGACCTGAAAGGTATGTTCCCTACTTTATTGATATTGATGTATATGGACGACTGGTACAAAAGCGGGATGCCACTTGTATTTGTGATTGCCTTGAGAGATATTGAATGTGTTTTCTGGGCTGCGTGCAGGGTTGAGGTAGTAAGAATTATAGAGGAAACTCTGCCAAATTTTTTACAAATTGAATTGTTTGAATGTCTATGCCATAGAGAAAGAGTAAAGGGAAATGTCATAACCAGACGTTTGGTAAGCTATGAGTGAGTAAACAATTATGAGACGCTTTTAAAGAGGAGTTTTAGAATGATTCTAATTTGAATTAAGGGATGAACCCAGGCGGAAAGTTAATTAGTAGTTAGAGGAACTAGAATGAGTTGCACTCAAGATTTCAGAGGACTGAGGCTCATTGAAGATATATGGAAAGCCGACCTTAAGAACTCAAGTACATTATTACGATTCATAGATTGACAAGTAAGAGATAAAGAGATATTGATAAGGAAAAAGGAAGTTAATGAGTAGGGGAAGGCTTCATTTTAGAAGTATGTATATATAGGATCAGGACAGGTTGATAATAGACACATGGACTCATTTTATTGAAACTTCCCTATATGATCTAAGTTTGCTTTGGGATTCAGAAGTCACCATTTATTTAACTTCAAGGGGACTCTGAGTATTCGATAGTTGGTACTATTCTGAGAATCATTATGACCAAGTTACTTTTGATACTAATGACGACCTCAGACCCAGAATGAGAAGTGTTTATGTAAGCTGGGCTACAACTGCGATTGCCTTCTGGATTATTTATATAATTCCTAATATGCAATATTGTTGACCGATTAAAGAAATGAAGATCATACCAACTTCAGGAAATAGTTGATCCTTATGAGAAGGTTTCACCTTGATTTTTTTCAGACGAATGTTGTGAAGGTCATTTGACGACAGAAAAATAAGAGCGATATTGGATTATGAAAAAAAAAGTAGAGTAGGTGTTCGAGTGGAGATTATTCATTAAGGCTATATCGCCAGAAACTCATAATCAGGACTTAGAAAAATATGCTAAGAAGTCCTACAAATTTAGACACGCGAAAGTATGAGAAATTAGAATAGCTGAGGGAAAATTAGGAGCATATGAGCCTTACGATTAGAATTTCAAAATGATTTTAAGGTAGGAGTCTGGCTAGCTAGTCAAAAAGAGAGGAGATGTAATAAGTCACAGAGTCAGGACAGAGTTAAAAAGCAAAGGGAGAGTATTTTGTAAGTAAGACATTGAAAAGCGACGCAAATGATAGTCATGTGTGGCTATGTTAAATATTATGTGTGCCCTTATGATCAATCTTATGATATGCTAAAGGAATTGATTGGGCTAGATATTTAAGCTATATAGCAAGTGCTACAGGGTAGATCGAGATTGGTTTCCTCTGAATATTAAAAGTTAGATAATCATGATGCAACAATATCAGGGAAAAGAGGAATAGGTATGCATAAGAGTAAAGAGAAGATTGTGATGTCAAGATAAGAAAAGAAACGTGAGCAGGAAAAATATGCTCCTAGTAAGGATTGAGCAAAGTATCCGAGGGAAGGGCTAAGGCGACGGTAGAGAGGGAAAGCCATTCGGATAAATTTTTAAAGTAAACGAGCAGGAAGGATAGAGTGTGGCAAAAAGTGATAAAGGGCGAATGCGAAAATCCCGGAAACAGATTTTAGTAGATAGGATCGAAGTATAATAACGATTGATATGGATGTAACCTGTGGAAGAATAATCAGATTTTATAAAAAGTGTCAAGGGATTTATGACTCTTAAGGTATACCTGGAAGTTTAAATATGAAGCCATATTGATACGCTCACCTAGAAAATGGAAAAGCGCCCCAACAAATGTGTCACACCCCGACTTTACTAGGGTGTGATGGGCACCCGACCCCATCTTTGGAGCCGAGCGAACCCGCTAACTCTTATTACACATATGAACTTATGAACTAGTAAGTAATGAATACATCAAAATTTTTTTCCATAAGTAAAATCTGACATCACATAAGACTCGTGACACGAAACATGATAGCTTATCGGCCCTTGAGCCGCTTACACATGACAACCTAATACCCACGACTCGTCCGCAAAGTCTCTAACTACGAACATATCGTCATGGCACATATACGTGACTCGGCGGCACTCTGGACAAGTGGAGCCTACCAATTCCGCCGGACATCTTCTATGCTAACTTCGGCTCGTGCAGGTTTTCACGCGGCATGAAACGCGGCCGAAGAAGAGGGGTCAGTACGAGCAATGTACTGAGTATGTAAGACATGAATAGTAACGACATAGTGAGGGCCGTAGAACATATCATGTAAAAAGAGTGTTACGTACATATGAGACATATCATGGAAAAAGCGTAACTCGCGCATGAGTAGTAAATCGTATGGAAACATAAACCGTACCATAGGATAAAAGAGTAACACAGTACATATAAGTGCCCTTGGGCGTATCTTTGTCGTTCTTAGCTTTCCTTACTCATATATATATATACATAAAAAAAATAGAATATATTATATTGCCGAGGCGTCGGCGTACCGATCCATTTAACCATAATGTGCACATCCCGCGTCCGGGACGATATCATGTGCCATACTCCAACTGATCAGGTGGATATGCGTATATAACGCTCTGCCCTTATCTCCATTTTCCCCTTAGATATATCGGCGTCTATAGCGCCCTGGCTCTTTCATCATATACATATACTCATATCATATACGTATATCAGCGTCTATAGCGCTCTGATTCTACTATCATATATATATATATATATGTATGTCGGGTACACACATCAATCGGGGTCATAAGGCATAATTCCATGTATTTAGAACCCTTAAAATAGTCATTACCTATAATAGACTTGGGATATCCAGAAACAGTTTACCATTCCCATATTTTCATTTTTATGGCAGAACATATCGTCAACATATTTATCGTAGGCATTTTCTCATTTTCGACTCCATCGTTGTCCTTACAAGATCACATTCTTCATCTTAGTCAAGGGATCATCTTTGTCATACTTATCATGGACATATGTTCTTTCTTAGCATTATCGTTGTCATGGTCATCATAGACATATTTACATTAGGATAGCGTTGTACCTATCGTTTGATAATCGGGACAGGGATCAGAAGTTTTCTTAGGATTCCACTCCAAAACAAGCCAAATGAAACAATAAGGAAAATCCGGGAACAATGGGCCCACCTCGGGTCAAATGAGGCGGCGCACACAATTTACGTGTAATACGTTTCATGACATTACTTATGGGAGTTTTAAGGTAATCGGGTCTCATTTATGCAAGTTCTAGAGGTCTAAGAAGTTTTCCAACACTTCGCACCATTTCTAGTTCAATTCTACCGAATGAATAGTAGCGAATTTCAATCTTGGATTTCGAGAGAAGGAATGGTCCCCGAGGCCCGTATCCAACTTAGTACGTCTAAGACATGCCATAGAAAGAAGGGTGAAGTCTTACATACCTTTTTCCGCCTTGTACGCCGCTCCAAATTCAGCTTCCAATCTCGCCAAAATCTTCATCCTTTGACTTCTCCTATTCGGTTAGGGCTCCATCCTTCACCATGAGAGATATACTTGTCCCAACAACCACTCCATGTTAATTAGGACCTTCAAATTAGTAGAAAAGCTGGAAGAAAATAATTTTTCTAGGTCACTTTCCCATGGCCATGCTTGGCCGAAACTCTCTCTATCTCTCTTTTTTTTTTTTTTCTTTCTTTCTTTCTTGTTTCATCACTTAGAATGATGACTCCATATGTATATATATACATGTCTTCCTCTACTTTTCCATATTTATAAATAAATCCCTCAAAATATGGATATAGGCACATAATTCCCCTTTCCTCCATTTCTCTAGAATTTTCTTTTCTTTTCTTGAATTTTCCTTAGAATAAAAGATGACTTAATTAAGTCTTGCCATGTACACTTTGGTCCATATATTCTTCACTTTTCTAGATTTTTCTTCAAGTCATGAAAGATGATTTCTTAGGCTTGCATGGTCATCTTTGTCCATTTATATTTTAAACTCCCACAAATATATATGGTGTACACATGTGCCATTTCATGGCATGAAAATATCCAAACATGGGGTGGGGTCCACGGCCACTTAGGCCTTTTGGCCATTTCATGAAAATTCTTTACCCACTTTTAGCCTCCAATTCCTCCTTATCCCGAATTTACCCTTGATGCTCCATTCCAATAAAAGGACGAATACGCAACTTATACATTCTAAAAAAAATTTATAACCTTGTCCTTAACTTCCCGCCATTAACTTGGGATATTCAAATGTACAAAACGCGAGGTGTAACAAAATGATCTTTGCAATAGAACGAATTTGTAGTTATAGTGGAATGTTCTACAGACTCCCAAGCAATTATTATAGAATGGAAAATAGGAAATGGGCGTTTATTGAGTAAAGGGAAATTCAGGGAAACTATAAGGATAAGAGTAAGAAAAGGTATGTTAATGAATTGGTTAAAGAAGTGACGCGATTAATAAAGTTCGCAGGTTTGGCCAGAAGCAAGCATTAATACCATAAAGCAATGGTCTTGATAGGGAGTGCAGAGATACGATACTAAAGGAAATAGGATGAATATGCGAGGGATATACATGAATATGAACAAGTTACGGCTTCGAAAAGGGAAGTCACGAAAGGGACGAAAGGAGGAAGAAAAAGATATATTTTATGGGTATTTATGATTAGGACAAGGATCGACAAGATGTTGGAGGAACTATGACACCTGACTATGGTACAACCACTTAGTAAAGAAGAACTACAGAACAGTATGAGTTGGGCAAATGAAAGAGCGGGTCGTGGGAAATATATGCGATAGTACATTGACTTACGATGGTAGTGAAAGAAGAAACCAGATTTGGTTGGCTAAAGGATAAGGTCAGTGTAAGAGAGGGAAACAGATAAAAGGCTTAAATCGCAAAGGTAAACAGAGGAAATGAGTATCTATGAACTTTAGATATCTATGCGACTGATAAACTCAAACAACAAATAGGGTATGCCAGACTATGGGGAAGACTTATCAGGTAAAAAAATTAAGCGAAGGCTAAGAGTCAAAAAAGAACTCAAAAGAGGTAATAAAGAGATGACGCGTCTAATTGGAACAAAGCTAGTGATAATGAACTCTCATGGAATGAGAAAAATAATGGTTCTTCTAGGAAGGAAATGTCTATGATTGAAAACTGCAGACAAAGGAAATAGTGAAATGATTTGAATTCGCTGCATGATAAGGAGCCTGGTTCCCATTTAGGAAAATTTCCAAATTTATCAGCTGGATTAAGGGATTAGCAACTTTAAGAATAAATTGAAAGAAAAGGACCCTTGAAGAAGAGATTTGAGATACTCTTGGAGTAGGTACAATAATTACCAATAGCCAGACCGAGCATAAGAAGCCTTATCAAGAACAAGCGAGAATCAAGTAAAGTGTATGGACAAAAGGAAATTTCGGCGTGACATTAGCTGGAAGATAAAATACCGAAAGGATCGATTCAGTTGCTACAGGAAAGCAAGGGATAATACATTACCAGTTTCTGAGGTTATCGTTAAAGGGGGAAGAATAAGTTAAATCCCAAGAAGATGATGAAGCATAAGAAGGCTACGTGGAGATCAAAAGAAACAAGGATTTCTGGTATATTGGGATAAAAGGGAAGATAAGACCAAAATTGGATAAAAGTCTATGATAAGTATTGGGTAAACGAGTATATTAGGATGTAAACGACAGAAGTCGAAGAGACAGCGAGGATGATAAAGTTTGAGGAGTTAGTCGGCAGACGAGTGATACGAAAAAGAGATGACGATGAGTACGAACATAAATTTTAGCCACAAAAGGAGGAGAATAGTACACAAGGATTGATTGGGCAAGGAATTCAGTGAACCCGGGGAATACACCTATTGATAGCAAATCAACAGTAGTCAAGAAACACCAAAGGAATTATGAAACCATGAATATAGAGTCTACATGTACATGAGGACGATGAGCTAGTAATTGCACAAGAAAGAACTATATATGTTAAGAAGAAACCATGTTATTGCTCATACAAAGGAACCAAGAAATCCAAGGAAGATTAATCGTCAGAAATTGAGGTGCTCCAGTATAAGGAAATATCGAGTACTACTCCAGTAAGACTGGAAATGCCACAGATTCAATGTAAGAAAACCCAAAAGGGGTAAGGAATATTAACTAGTTAGGCAGAATCAATCAGTGCCGACACAACTGAACGGTTTGCAGACAAGAAATAGAGTAACATTTCAGCAGAAGAGCTCACAATACAACTGGCGATCAACTGGGAAATAAAGAGTAAACCTCAGAGTATTTTAGGAACTCTTGGTGATGATAATTAAATATCAGGTTGATCGCTATGTATATGAATGATGGGGTTAATAGATAAGTTATCAAAAATCGTCAGCAGAATATGAGGGAAGATTGAATGGACCATAAGTAGAAAGGTTTCAACCCCGAAATTCATAAAGGAGGACTGTCTCTTTAGGAAAGTGATATAGCATCATAAGTCTATAAATTATAGTTGCGATTTATTAATCTAAGGTGTATAGCCTCCAAGTAATCACGAAGAGGATCATAAGTTGCATAGTTCAAATAATTTCAGCTCTGAATGCGTGAGTAAGACTGCAAGTAAGTCAAGTCAATACCAGCAAACACTGGTGAGAATATTGACAACAACGTCGAATGAGCTTTCTATTTTAACATTCGAGGACGAATGTTCCTAAGGGTGGAAGGATGTTATATCCCGTACTTCGAAGACTTGTTAAATTTAAGCGTAAGTATGTCGAGCTATGGCTAAGTAAAATAACTTCAGAATATATGAAGCGAAGCATTATTAATTGTATTTTATGAGTAAAGGATGTATATAAGGAATACCGGAAGATCCTATAAGGAAATGAGTAGAAGAAATTGAGTATTATGACTTTGGAGAAAAGATGGATAAGGCTTCATACAATAATTCTGGTCCAACTTGGGGAAAGAATACCTTTTAGAGTATGAGGAGTTTTGAGGTGAAACAAAAGCCTAAAATAAAGTTCGTCGAGTCTAGTTTCCAATGCAACAAATCACTCATCGGTAAGACATCGGAGTAGAGAATAATGGACTTTACAAGTTAGTCTGACAGAGTAGAACCGTGTGCTGCAGTAACGGCTACAGTAACCGACTTGCTACAATACTGCTATAGTACCCGAACCGACCTTGAGCTCCTATTTAAGACCAAAATCTGGTCTTTGGCTTCATTTTCTCCACTCCTCTCCACCAAAAGCTCCCGAGAGACCCAAGAAACATTGAAGGATCATTTTTTTAGCGGATTAAAGTAACGGGACTACATTCGAGGCTCGGGAAGCGTAGAGAGTTTTGTAGTTCTTGTTTTATACATCAAATCTTGACGGATCAAAGGAGCCTATTAAAGATAAATAATATTTCAAGTTCTTCCAACCTTGATTGAGGTAAGGATATTCCTTATTATTGATATTACGAATTGTATCAAGGAGATTTAGTTATTAAAGCTTCATAAAGTCGCTTGATTGGTTGAGAAATTGGGTAAACATCGTGTGAGATGTTTTATTGAGTATATTTTGGTATTGATGATGATGTTTGTGCTGTTATTGTTGTTATTTTGTTAGTATTGTGATTTCGGGCTAGGGATATAAACAGGGAGATGCTGCTCAAATTTCGGCAAATTTTAGGAGGATTTAATTTGAGGGCTTAAGACAAGCATACGATAATGAACCTAACAATGGTATGAATGGTTTTATATGTAGATTACGAGACTATGAATAATCTTATATAGATTGCAAGGCAGAAAGTAAGTTGGAAAAGTCGAGAAGTAAGCTTCTAGGTATGTTAAGGCTTTCCATTTCTTTCATTTTGGCATGATCCTATGACATGAACGAACAACGAGTAATCGAGTCTCCATATTACTCTACTCTTAGAAGTACTAGGAGTATCTCAGTTCTTGATGATCCTATACCCCTTGTTATGATTGTTCCTTCTGTTCATGGGTCCTGAGTTTTATATCATGATTATGTTTGTTCACATTCATGCACTGCATTCATTTACACATATGAATATTGACCCATGACCAGAAGGCATTATATACGCGTATATTATGTATGTATATTTTTATATGGGGTATCGGAAAATGGGCGAGGCGTTATATACGCATTACCACCTGATCAGCTGGTGCACAGTGATGATGATTATGATGCCCAAAGGGGCTGCCCCAAGGGGCCATTATGCTATTATGCCCGAAGGAGCCATTATGTTGTTATGCCCGAAGGGGCCATTATGTTATTATGCCCGAAGGGGCCTATATGGGATATGGATCGGGCCGTACGTTCCTCAGCACTATAACCTATGCATATCATACGCCCTCAGAGGCATTTTTAGTAAACAGATGCATTCATAAAGGTATGTTCAGATAGTCAAACATATAGATGCATTCATACGGATATGTTCAGACAGTTAGACATACATATGTATTCAGTTAGTTAGTTTAGCTTATGATTTTCAGATTTCATTCATGACTCCTATGTGTATGTTACTCTTCATACATACTCGGTACATTTTTTCATACCGACGTCCCACTATCTTCGGGAGGGGCGGCGCATTCATACCTGTAGGTACGGATAGATAGATTGACGGAAGCTGGCTTGAAGAACGGTATGACACATCCGGTGGTGAGCTCCCTTTTGTTCGGAGTTGCCAGGTCTATATGGAGTCTTTCTTTTGTATTTATGGACGACGGATGAGCCGGAGCAGCTTAATCACCCGCACACTCGGTTATGCTTCTTTATAGGCTTATAGACGCATGTATAGTCGATCGGTCGATCCGTGGCCGTATGGCCCATCCTTTGATGCATAGTTACTAATGAGAGCCTTTTCGGCTCGTACAGTGGTTTGAGCAGTTTTGCATATATTTCATGAGGCGGTCGGACCGCATACAGTTACGTTTTGTTTCTTGAGGAGCGGCCGGACCGCGGAGTTATGTATATATCCGTGTTGGGATTTTTCGAGTGCAAGTGGCTACTTTAGGCCTATCCACATTCTTAGCTAAATATAAGTTTAAATGTTAGTTCGCCCGGCCCAGGTAGGCACCGGGAGCCGGACGCGGTCCTCCAGATTTGGGGCATGACACTATCCTTCAATTCCTGAAAACCGCGTTCACAAGCGTCAGTTCACTGAAATTTTGCTGATTTCTGAGTTAGCTTCGTCAGTGGTGCAGAAATAGAAGAAAACCCTTCCATAAATCTCCTATGGTAACATGCCAATCCCAGAAAGCTACGGACCTCTGTAGGCGTTGTAAGACTTGGCCAAGTCTTCACAGCCTCAATCTTTTGAACATCTATTCGAATGCCATCAGCTGAGATAATATGGCCTGGAAAAGTCACTGAATTTAGCCAAAACTCACAATTTGATAATTTTGCATACAATTCTCGAGTCCGAAGAATTCCAAGGACAATACGCAAGTGGTCTGCATGCTCTGTTTCTGACCGTGAATATACTAAGATGTCATCAATGAACATGATCACAAATAGGTCTAGATAGGGCCTGAATACATTATTCATCAGATTCATAAACACCACAGAGCATTAGTCAACCCAAATGACATCACCCGATATTCATAGTGGCCATATCTCGTTCGGTTTCGTTTTGGGAATCTTATTTCAATCACTTGATGATACCCTGATCTTAGATCAATTTTGGAAACCATTTGGCACCCTGTAATTGGTCAAACAAATCATTAATTCTTAGAAGTGGATATTTATTATTTATCGTCACCTTTATTCGGCCTATACGACGAACGCACATCCGTAGTAAACATCTTTCTTTCTCACTAATAGACAGTGCTCATGGTGATGAATCGGGCCTAATGACTTGAGCAAATCTTTCGATTGTGCCTTTAGTTCTTTCAATTAAGGTGCCATTGTAAATGAAGATAGAGATTGGTCTAGTATCCCAGAATATATCAATAGCGAAATCAATCAATCTCTTCCGCAGGAAGGCACGAAGTTCATCTTAAATATGTCCGGAAATTCATTCACTACCTAGACGGATTGAAGAGTCGGCGGCTTTTGCTTCGTTGTCATCGTCGTTATGTCCCGTATCTTTGCATAGGAACATTATAAAGCTAAGTGCGACAAGTTAAAGACAAAGCGGTTTTTAGGATTCTATGAGTTTCACTCTCCCGATTTTGTTTCTATGCACAAGTTGCCTATAAACATTTCATTTGGTATGGAAAGATTATTGGAGATTAAGGATTAATTAACCATAAGTGGGTTTTTAAATG
>NC_081347.1:20717367-20728023 GCF_029784015.1 Lycium ferocissimum | reverse complement strand
CCTTTTCAATTTTGCTCTCAATTGTTTGGTCTTCTTTTTTTTTTCTTGAAGCTTCTAAGGATGAGCATGTATATATGCTGCTCCCTTAATTAGTTGTCACATGCTTGGCATGTGACTTGGGCTTGGGCCTCTTATGTTGGCCGGCCCACAGTGTTTGGGCCTCAATTTTCCTTATTTTTTTTTTAGCCCAATCCATAATAAATCTCGTTTTGTAATTCCTGAAACTAATTTTTTTGAAATTCCAAGTTTGCCCTTGGCCTTATTCCGCACTTTCACACTAACATATATTTTTGAACCACTCATAGGTTGATGCAAACATTAATTTTGACCTTATTTCTTACAAGTCAGCATTATTTCAAATTTTTCCGAACATGCGAAAACACGGGATATAACAACGGTGGGGCCCTGTCCCGTCATATGATCTTTGTTGTACTCTTAGAGGTTTGTAGACATATGTGTGGGTTGTATATAATTCTTTGTTCGGTTGTGCCAGTCTGTATGACTTATGTTTTGGGGCGTTCCCATTCGTAGTGGCAGCCTTGTCGGCTTGCGTAGATATATATATATATATATATATATATATATATATATATATGTTTTGGAAGCCGTGTGTTATGGTAGCCTTGTTGGCTCGTGTATGGCTGGGATGTTCCCCTATATTATGATAGCCTTGCCGGCTTATATACGATATTATCTATTGAAAGTTATAACTCCTCAGGAGACAGGTTGCTGTGATATGTATATAAATGCGACAGTTTTGAGACGACGTCTTGCCTTTTTATATATAAGTTCTTATCATGCTAGTTGTGAGCTGATTATAGCTAACAGGTATGTATACGAGTGTCCAGCTCGGACACTAGTCACGGCCTACGGGGTTGGGTCGTGACAAACATGTTCCAGCCATGATCTCAGAAGAAATTTAACGGTAGATGTAGAATGAAAGAGATTGGTGGCACCGGTACATGAACATGTTCTATCTTAGATAGTGTAGAGATTCAGAGGCAGACCAACTAGGTGGATGAAACAGGTTCGTGAACATGTCTTGGGCAACTCTTACCTCAATTAGGATTTGCATATTATGGAAAGAACTTAATGGTCAAGTATGAAATATTCCTTGCCATATTTTTAGGGATTAGTAAGCCTTCTACATACATAAGGAGCGGACTCAACAAGGTAATTATCCAAGTACTACATAAACCCTATGTACATGTCATTAACCGACTAGGAAAGGGTTTTGTGTTAACGGACCTGCGGAGCATCAACATTATAAATACCCAGGTCTTTTTCAAAAGAATTTTTGCGCACCCTCAAAGAGAGAATTTAGAATATCGAGCAAAGCAGATACATCCAAGAATATTTAAGAATTCGGGGTTGTGTCCCTAGTACACAAAGAAGGACCGATGGAGCTATTTTACTGACTAATGTTTCCCAGTTTTGAAGTTAAGACTTGTGTATTAGGTGGTTTATAAAGATTGTATCTTTATCCACTTATTAAGAAGCATACAAGCAGAAACAAGCAATTGTAACTCCAAGTATAAAGTTTACTACTTGGATATAGCTTGCTAGTCAGAGGTTGGGCAGCAAGACTGAGGTAAAGTTTCGATTACAAAGTTCGTAATTTGTAACTCGCAGTTGGCTCATTGTTGTAGTGAAGTTGTTGGGGAAATCCTACTGGTCTGTAGGTCGTGATTTTTATCACCTTTTGAACTGAGTGGTTTTCACGTAAATATCATATTTCCTTTACTTACTCGTAGCTTTATTCCACAAAGACACTAGCATAGCAGATGTACAGTAACGTGTTGCATCCGATAAGCAAGAATTGAATAAGCATAGGATAGGCAGTAGCTCGTGCAACCTAGCAATGGCCCTCTCGGCTAACTTTTGAGAATAGGTGACCTTCTTGGCATTTATTTGACCCCTTTGGTCATTGTTTGAATGAAATGGCCCTCTCATTATTTCATCTGAATGAATGTCCTTCTATCACTTCTGTGAACACATGAATGGCCCTCTTGATTGTTTGAATGAATGAATGGCCCTCTGGGCAATATATGTATCAATGAATGGTACTCTCAGCAGTTTAAATGAAGAATAGCCCTCTCGGTAGTTTGAATAAATGAATGGCCGTCTCGGTAGTTTGAATGAATATCCCTCTTGGCGATGTTTGCATGAATATCCCTCTCAGCAATATTTGTATGAATGGACCTCTTGGTAATATTTATATGAACGGGCTTCTAGGCAATATTTGTATGAATGGCCGCTTTGGTAATGTTTGTATGAATGGCCCTCTCAACAATGTTTGTATGAATGTACCTTTTGGCAATGATTGTATGAATGGCCTCCTCAACAATGCTTGTACGAATAGCCATCTCGGCAATATTTGTATAAAAGATCCTCTCGGCAATATTTGTATGAATGGCCCTCTGGGAAATGTTTGTACGAATAGACCTCTCGACAATATTTTTTTGAATGTATGGCCCTCTCGGCATGCAAGTGCTTGAGATGAATGACTTAAATGGCCCTTTTGGCTAGATTATTATTCTTTCGTCCTTTATGTCGGTTGTGACCCTCTTGGACATGATATGCCGTTTCATTCATTGTGTGATCCTATTGACATGATAATTTCATCCTTATGATGTTTTTTCATTGTAGCCCTTCTGGCTCGATTGTACCGCCCTTATGGCGCTCTTGTCCCTTTGTAGCTCGTTGGCTAGATTGTGCCGCCCTTATGGCGCTTTGTCCTTTTGTAGCCCTCTTTGCTAGATTGTGCCGCCCTTGGGGCGCTTTGTCCTTTTGTAGTCCCCTTGGTTAGGTTGTACCCCCCTTGTGGCGTTTTTTCCTTTTGTATCCCTCTTGGCTAGATTGTGCTGCCCTTGTGGCGCTTTGTCCTTTTGTAGCCCTCTTGGCTAGATTAGGTACTTACTGTGGACCGAGATTTCCTCCAATGAATCACTTCTTACCTGTTTCATCATTATGAGCAAACAAGGTTAGCAAAATAAATGGTCGTCTTCCTGACGACATTGGGAACCTGCATCCATAGAAAGAGTGTTAGTTTTCTATTAGGTCAATCTGTGTTTTCTATCAAGTAACTCTTGTGCTGAATTCTGTAAGGAAAATTTTTAGGTCCACTGAAAAATTTTGCCCTAGTTGAAGGCTTTGGGTCAGCTAATTCTTATGCTGAATTATTGTTGAGGAATTTTTGAGATCCTCTAAAAAATTCTTCACCAGTTGAAGGCTTTGGTCAGCTGATTCTTGTGTCGATCTCTAAATTTTGAAGTTTTGAGATCCATCTCAAAAATTCTATCCCTGTGGCTCCCTAAGGGTTTCTTAGTTTTTTTGATTTGTACGACTGAGTTCGAGGATCGCCTACCTATCCTGTCACAGCATGAATCATGTTGAACGTAGTTCGGAATAAAATAATTTATTTTTTCTAATAATGTAAGCGAGTCCTATATGGACTACCGACATATCCAACCTTGGGAAATCAGGTTATTACGTAGTTCCTATTACGAGGAAATCATTTGGTTTTTCATCTATTACAAAAGGATGAAAAAATCCGATATGGATTTTCTACCTATTATGCTATAAGATACTTGTCTCGATGCAGTGATTACAAGCAAAAAGTAAGATTAGAAATTGAAAAGTGTGTCTTCATGCGAAATATCTCTTGATTCTGTATGAATTGATTGCTTTGAGACATTCTTGACCATCCATCTCAACTAATATCACTACTCCTCTGGAGAGTACCTTGCGGACCACGTATGGGCTTTTCCAGTTGGTATGGGAACACTCATTTGAGTACCAGTTTTCCTATTTGCAAAAGTGGAGCTCTGACTCATTTGTTGAAGGCACGAGCCATTCTTTGTTGGTATAATAGGCCGTGGTATACGATAATCATTCTTTTTTCATCAGTCAAGGCTAGTTGCTGATACCGATTTCGGACCTATTCAGCATTGTCCAATTTTGTTTCTTGGATGATTCTGAGCGATGGTATTTGTCACGACCTATTTTCACTAAGTAGTGCTAGAACTTACCTTTTTTCACCTCCTTAGGCGAGCCCTTATCCCAATGAACATAAACATAAGTTAAGCGGAAGAAAATGGAATAGCGCAAGTCTCACGATAATGACATAAAGTAATGCGGAAGTAATGAGAATCCAACCCAGTATCTGGTCTGGTTATACAATAGCTCTACCAATACTACAAGTCTGAATAATGCATAAAATCTCAAATGATGTCTCAAAATAGAAATAAGACATAAATAATAAGAAGAGTCTTCGGGTAGTGAACGTCCTCATGCTCACCCAGAATAGACTCGGCAACAACTTCGGTAATCAGCCATGAGAGGTAGAAATAGATCCAACCTGGTACTCGATATTCATAAAAGAATGTGACAAGTGTAGGTCAGTACAAAACATAAGTATTAGTAGGTATCATAGGCCGACTAAGACTAGTTGATGTATATAAAGCCAATAAGGCAAGAAAGCAAGTAAACAATAGAGTAGAGGTCACTAATGTCCAAGTAACAACGAAGCAAGTCCTAGTCTAGGTTATAGCATCTAAACCCAATTGTGTCAAGTTTCAAGAGTACAATCCAAGAACATCTCATACTATAGCATAAAGTCCCAATTTAACAAACACAAGTATCCAATCACAATCCACGAAACAAATAAACAAGGGATACAATCTGATGCAATAATGTATGAAGTATGAATGCAAATGCATATGCTCGTACACAGGTACTCCGACGATGGAATATCACATTATCGGTAACACAACCCATGGGGGACCCGTACAGTCCACGCACCAATCACTCCGCACACAACCCAGAGATGAATCAATATCCAATATATCCCAGAGCAATATCGATCACTCGACGCATAGCCCAGAGATGACTCATATCAATATGTCTCAAATATCTGTATTTCCTTCTCATTTCCCATCATCAGTACCATATCAATGCAATATCAATACCATATCAATGCAATATCAATCTATCATTGAAATGAGTATGAATACAATGAAAATGTAATATCAATAACCCAAGTCAATCCCAAAAAGTACCACATATGGGCACACAACTAATATAATCAATAAGGCCACACAATAAGCCACAACAGATTCACTATCCTCATCTTAATAATAACAAGTACTGTACCACAGTATCATAATCAGGATATGTAACTAACCACCAATATCCAATATCTCAACGTGGCGACGAGCCACGACTACATAGAAAAAATAAGACAACAAAGCAATAGGGTGGCTTGCCCCCAAATCATACAACAGGGCCCAACGTAAGGCAATATCTATCCCAACTTCATACCCAAAGGCTTACATGCATTCTTCGATAAAATCATCTAAACATATGCTTTGCTAATCGAAGTCTCGCTATAAGGTAAATCGCGACCTACTTTGAAGGCCGAACAGCAACCTCAAATGTCAATCGTGAACCTTTCCCTTTCGTTACACCGCAAAGTAATAAAAGTCTAGTCATATTCGAATATGGAATTAGAATCGAAAAAAAAAGTATCCAAAGAAACCAAATTTGTATTTAACTCCAAATCTTAATCGATGGAATAGGGTTTATGAACTAACAAGATGAAATTAGGAACCTATAGGTCTCAACATGAAATTAATACTCTAGGTCATCAATTCCCTTCAACAATTAGCCAATTAAACTCATAGAATAGGGAAATTCGAATTCTAGAAGAAACCCCCAAATTTGGGTATAAACCCTAACTCCCAATTCATAAATTAGCCACTAATAATGAAGGAAACATGTTATAATAGGGTCTAATCGTCATTTTCATGCTAAGTGAAGCTAACCCAATCAATAATTCAAGGTGGCATAGTCTAAAAATCGTTTAGGAAAGAACCCATTAAATCCTCTGTAATGACCTACTAGGTCGTTATAGGGGTGACTTAGAAAATTAGACCTCCGTTGTGAATTTTGAGGCTGCGGGTGAGTCCGTAGCGTGTTTTTATGTGTCTGTGTATGTCTTGTTTGTGTCTGCAGGGCCTTGGATTGTCATTGGGATTTTTTGTGAAAATTGGTGCAAAAACGCTAGCTACTGGTCAAATGGACCACTACAGCCGGTGAGGTACCACTTTAGAGGGTCGCTGCCACGAGGCAGGGAAAATTTAATAAGGTCCACCAAAGCGGAAGGACTCCTGCTATTGCGAGACCGCTCAGCGGTCGACGGGAGGCAGAGTCCGTATTTTATATTATTTATTCCGAACCCATTCCCCACATAACACCAAAACAATTTCCAATAACTGTTGTGGTGAAATTTGAAGGCTAGGGATAAAGTACCCTTGAAAGGTAAGTTCCTTTGATTTTTTTAATTCCTCAATCATGTTAGATCCCATGACTAGTTAAAGGTCCGTTAATGGTGAATGAAAGGGCTAAAACCCTAGAACTTAAGAAACCCTTGATTAATGAATGTGTTATTGATTTTATTCTTTGTTTAATCATCTAGAAGTATAGGTTATCACTTCCTTGGATGAGAACTTTTCTATTAATAGTGGAACTTGTTGAATGAGACCTAGGGTTTCATAAAGATGATAACTTTGGCATAAAAACTGCTTGTAAAAGGGTTGGAACGATTAGAAACCCCATGAACGGATAGAATATGATCATTGGTATTGATATTATGATGAATTCACGCTTAGTGATAATTCAACCATTTGAAAAGGGTGGAAGTAGTTGGGTTCATTTCCCCAAAGTTTTGTATTATTTGTGTAGATGATTTGAATACTCATGTAGCTTTATATTTCTAGACTTTGAATGTTCGGAAGCTCTGCAAAAGGGAAAATCTATCGCGGAGTGATTACATGGTTCTAGTTCTGCTTTGAGGTAGGTTACAATCTCCTTGAGTTAGACTTTGATTACTTGATTGTATGTGTTACACAATTGATAGGAAAAACATGATTAAGGCTTCGGACATAAAGTTTGGTTGATAATTCCTACAGCTTGATATTGATTGATTAATTATGTGATGAACTAATATGAAATGATAAAGAAGGAGTTCATAAATACTCTTCTTGTTGACTTGAAGAATTCCCACATTCATGCTATTGATTGTTGAGTCCTGATATGACTTGTTACATATTGACTTGTGTTCCCTGATAATGATTTATTGATTGTTCCCATTCCTTATTGTTTGTGAAACGGAAATACATTATGATCAGAAAGATATTATAAATACAACAAGGCACATTTGACAGGGGGTGAGGATGGCCTAATTATGTGCTCGTGATCCGAGGTCAGTTTTGGAGCGAGTGGTACATGGATACCATGACTCCCCTACAGGTCATGGCTAATGGGTAACAAATACTGTCATTTAGCATTTGTGTCTGAATATGTGATAGAGTTGAGATAATTTGTGATTTACAATTATGTTTGGTGATTTCATGGGTATAGTTACTCCAATTGATTTCTACTTGTGTGGATTTACCTTATGTCTGTGTTGGCTGATATTTTGGTGTTGGATGATTTCTTTTGATAGTTTCTGAGGTTATATGTTGTGCTTATCTATCTATTTTATTGGTTTTGTGGTTGTACGCATGATACTAAACTTAGTTGGCATATGGTCTCTACCAGTGCATAGTATTTGTACTGATACTACGTTCTTTGTATTCTCTTGAGTGCAAATTGTGATCCATAGACATCTACCAGACCCCATATTTAGCGTGAGGCTAGTTTCCGACAGATTCAAGGGTGTGCTCTTATTCATGCCAGGCCGCCTGAAATTTTTTCTTATTTTAGATGTTTATTTCATTTCAGACATTTATGTTTATTTTAGACAGTTACTCATTCTTTAGACATTTATGTTTTAGAGTCCTTGTACGATGACTTTCGAATTTTGGGGTTGTAATAGTTAGACTTCTGCAGATTTTATTTATTTATGGCATGACTAGACATTCAGAGATTTTATTATCTATTATATCGTTGAATGTTTTAAAATTGGATAAGTAATGTGGTAATCGTTTGGATGGTTGTGTAAGCAGATGGTTCGCCAAATAGGGGATTTGTGTGGGTGCCACTCATGACTGTTTGGGTCGTGACAAAGTTGGTACCAAAGCCTTAGGTTCGACAATCTCATTGTATAAGGACATGTCTAGTAGAGTCTTACGAATCGGTATGGAGACGTCTGTACTTATCTTCGAAAGGCTATGACACACGGGGAAAATTTAATTTCTTTCTTTCTTTCATGCTGCTTGATTCCAATTGGTATCTGGATGATTCTAGTTGAAATCTGATATTTCTTTCTATTCTCTCACAGATGGTGAGGACTCGTGCGGCAGCAGTAGCTAATGAGGTACCCGCGCCGGCCGCTGGGGCTTAATGTGGAGGATAGGCCGCTTGGGCCGCAGTTTGTGGAGGAAGCCAGGCCAGAGACCGTGGTCGTGATAGAGGAAGGGGAGCAGCAGCACCAGCCAGGGGCAGGGCTCCTGCAGCTAGTCAACAACGCATTAAGTCCGCTGAGCCTTAGGTAGTCCCAGATGAGGCGGCAGAGTTTAAAGCAACACCAGCTTAACCAGATGTAATAGCTCCTCCGGTGATGTCAGATGTGATGGTTCGAGTGTTGAACCTGCTTAATGGTTTGACAGAGGCAGGTGTGTTACCAGCTGTTACAAGTGTTCAAGTTGCCAGAGTGGGTGATCCTGCTCTAGGCGGAGTTCGTGCTCCGGGTTACAGCATGTTGCAGCTGTGGCTTCTTGATTGGATAAGGTTCCAGGAGTGGTTATTTTTCCTAGGCTAGTAGGAGGTTCAGTGTTGGCTGGGGATGAGCATGATTTGTTTTGGAGATTTACTAAGATGAAACCTCCAGAGTTCTATGACGCTGAGGTTGAGGATGCTTACGAGTTCATTATGGACTATCATGAGAGGCTCCTAAGATGGGGGCAGTGGAGAAATATGGTGTTGAGTTCGTGACCTTCCAGCTCTTGGGGGATGCCAAGTTATAGTGAAGGGCTTTTGTAGAGTGCAGTCCAGCAGGGATTATCTCCATTGACTTGGACTCAGTTCTATTAGGTGTTTCTAGACAAGTATGTTTCTCGTACTTTCAAACCAGGTGGGGCATTATGAGTTTCTAGTTGTGTCTTTCGGGCTTACTAACACCCAACTACTTTTATGGATTTGATGAATAGCATCTTTAAACCATACTTGTACTCTTTTGTGATAATATTTATAGATGACATCCTGGTGTATTAGAAGAGTAAGGAAGATCATGAAAAACATTGGAGAGTTGTCCTTGGGTTGCTAAGAGATTAAGAATTGTATGCCAAGTTCTCTAAGTGTGAGTTTTGGCTTACGTCTGTGTCTTTCATGGGACATATGGTTTCAAAAGAAGGGGTTATAGTGGATCCGAAGAAAATTGAGGCAGTGAGGGATTGGGCTAGGCCCACTTCCATGACAGAGATCCGTAGTTTCATGGGGTTGGCTAGTTACTACGGTTAGTTTGTGAAGGGGTTTGCCTCTATTGCTTCGCATTTGACCCGTTTGACTCAAAAAGAGGTGCCTTTTCAGTGGCCCCACGAGTGTGGGAAGAGCTTCCAAAAGCTCAAGACCTTATTGACTACAGCTCCTACTCTCTCTTTTGCCTGTGGAGGGCAAGGACTTTATAGTTTACTGTGATGCTTCTTGTTCTGGTTTGGTACTGTTTTGATGCAAGAATAGAAGGTCATTTCTTATGCTTCCACACCGCTAAAGGTTCATGAGAATAACTATCCTACTGATGATTTGAGTTGGCAGCTGTGGTGTTTGCATTGATGATTTGGAGGCACTACCTCTATGGTTCCCATTGTGAGGTATTTACTGATCATCGCAGTCTTCAGCATATGTTTACTGAGAGGGTTCTAGGAAGCGGAGATGGATGGAATTGCTTAAGGATTATGACATTACTATCTTGTATCATCCTGGCAAGGCAAATCTGGTGGCAGATGCCTTGAGCAGGAAATCAGCTAGTATGGGGAGTTTTGCTCGTTTGATTACGTCAGAGCGTTTATTGGCCAGGGATGTCCAGACGCTAGCTAACAATTTCATGAGGCTTGATGTGTCTGGTTCGGGTATAGTGTTGTCTTGTATTGAGGGGAGATCATTATTTTTGGAGCAGATTAAGGCCAGAGAGTTCGAGGATGCGAGTTTGAGTAAGATTCACAATAAAGTTTTGCGTAGTGAGGCCAAAGATATCGTGATTGATAATGAGGGGGTCTTGAGAATCAAGGGGCATGTTTGTGTTCCCCGTGTTGATGATTTGATTAAGACCACCGTAGCAGAGGCTCACAGTTCTAGATATTCCATTCATCCTAGTGCTACCAAGATGCACCGTGACTTGTGGCAGCACTACTGGTGGGCTAGATAAAGCAGGATATTCTTGAGTTCGTTGCACAGTGCTTGAATTACCAGTAGGTGAAGTATGAGCACCCGAGACCCGAGGGTATACTTTAGAAGATGCCCATTCTAGAGTGGAAGTAGGAGAGGATAGTGATGGATTTTGTGGTTGGTCTTCCGAGTACCTTGGGTAAGTTTGATTCGATTTGTGTCATTGTTGATAGATTGACCAAGTTTTCCCATTTCATACGAGTTCATATTACCCATACTGCCAGAAGTTGGCCCAAATTTATATCCCGGAGATTTTTCGTCGGCATGGGT
>NC_081347.1:20708050-20717267 GCF_029784015.1 Lycium ferocissimum | reverse complement strand
TTCCCGGGGAGGGAAATCCTTTACAAAAATCTTTTTATCAACTTTTGAAATCCAATCTTACAAAGACATAAGGACCATGTGTCAAACTATATTAAAATGCGAACATGATGAAGTGAATAAGACTCGTATACATGCTCGGATCATAGGAATGGAATTGCCCACGAGACTCGTAACTTATCGTGCTTAACCATACCTAAGACATGCCAAAAAGAAGGAAAGGTAAGCTTTACATACCTCGTTCGCTCTCAAGCAAATCCCGATCAAACTATGTCTCGGACTCCCCAAGATCTACATAACATCAATAAATACCAATGTTAACTATAGGCATTTAGGAGTTCATTTCCAAACTAGCACATAATTCTACGAAAATTTGGGCAGCATTTCCCCTGCAAATGCAACAACCCCGAGAATTCAACTCGGCCAAATTCATCAACAACAACACCAACAATCATTCTAACTACGTCAATAATCAATTCAAAACGCATTCTAACATTAAATACTCTTTCCACATAATTCAACAACATTCATTATATTCAATCCGACGGCTTACATTCAAAACCAACATCAACGCTCATACATTCAAATACTAACTGAACCCATACCAACAATATTCTAGGACATTTTAAACAATTCACACAATATTTCCAACAATCTAACAAATGCTCCAACTGCCGAAAAGCTAATACGAACGAGAACTACATCCGCAACACATTCCTCACTTCCGAATCATGATTTGCACCAACAATCCACACTCACAACAATGTCATTCTCATAAATATGAAATTACATTAAGTGCACGTTAACCTCCAAATCAATAACAATTACAACGTCAACTTGAGTCGTTAAAACTCTTTATCGCCAACATAGAATTCATAACGACAACAATCAAAATACTAAATAAATTAATTCATTCTTTGCTACACCTCACAAGCCATATTCGGCCAACACATCCACAACCAAATTTCATGATTTTCATTCATTTTCAACACACTACACAACTAAGCATGCTACATAGAATTAATTCATCACTTGACCACAATATCACATGCGCACGGCTATATACATACTGCAGCCTCAACTCCAACATGCCATATTTCATGAATTTCATCCATTTTTGCATACTACGACATACATAAAACCTTCCATAACATATAAAAAACAAGATTAAACCTTACCTTTCTTCTCAACTTCACAACTTGGCTAGGGTTAGCAAGGATGAAAACGAGCGGTTTGTTGCCCCAAACAACCACTCCACGTTAACGAAGACCCTTCAATTAGTGGGTTTGCTAGGATGAAATAATTTTGTGATGGCTAAATTTGATCTTCAAATTTTTGGGGCTTGGCCGAATGGCCTTAGCTTTGTTCATCCAAGTTCTTAATTTTTCTCTAAGTGTGGAATGAAGAAAGATGACTTAGTAGTCATCTTTTATGCTCATTTATGATTTATACAAGTGTCCATGGCCCACACATGGGTTGGACCAATTAAATTTGGCCACAAAAATGTGTGAGAACCATCCCTGTGCCACACGGCCAAATGGGGCATTTTTCATGAATTTCCAACTTCTCAATATTCCACTTTTAGTCCCAAATTTTTCTAAATGTTCCATGCCAACAAATTCATGAACAACTTATGTCTTAAAACAAAATCGAAGGTCAAAAATCTCGACTCCGTATTCCGGAATGGTCTTGTCCCTAACTTATCATAGCTAACCCGGATTGTCCCAATGTACCAAATACGAGATATAACAAGATGCATGTGAACGTAGTTTCCAAGAGCTAAAGAGGCAGTTGACACGCAATCGACACTTCCGGAGAGGGATTGGAAGGCTATGTTGTTTATTGTGATGGCGGGCGTTGGGCTGAAATTTGTGTGTTGATGCAACGTAGCAGGTGATTGCATATGCTTCAAGGCAATTAAGAAAACATGAAAAGAATTATCCAACCCATGATCTCGAATTAGCCGCAGTGATCCATGCATTAAAGATATGGAGACATTACTTATATGGTGTTCATGTAGATATTTATACAGATCACAAGAGCCTTCAGTATATCTTCAAACAAAAAGAGTTGAATTTGCGGCAACGACGATAGTTAGAATTGTTAAAGGATTATGATGTTGATATCTATATCACCAGGAAAGGCAAATGTTGTGGCGACGCTCTTAGCCGCGAGGTCTATGGGAAGTTTATGTGATGTACAATCGGAGGAAAAGAGAAATGACATGAAGCTCCGGCGGCTAGCTAGCCTAGGAGTCGAATAGTGGACTCGGGTAGCCGGGGAACTACCATTCGAAATTCGGCGGTTTCATCGCTGGTGGTAGAAGTGAAGAGCGACAATACGAAGATCATTGCTAGTGCGGTGCGAGAGATACACTTCCCCGAGAAGAGGAGTAATCATTTGAGATCCGGGGAGATGGAGTTCTCAGATGTCGAGGCGAGGCTATGTGTTCCTAATGTAAGCGAGTTTGCGCCGCCCAAATAATGAGAGAAGCTCATTGTTCCCATTATTCTATCCACCCGGAGACAACGAAAATGTATAATGATCTTAAATCCATGTATTGGTGGAATGGGATGAAGAAAGATATAGTAGAATTTGTAGCTCAATGTCCCAATTATCAACAAGTGAAAATCGAGCACCAAAGGCCGGGCGGATTGCTGCAAGCTATAGAAATTCCAACTTAGAAATGGGAAGTGATTAACATGGACTTTATTACGAGTCTGCCGTTCTCGATGCAAGTATGATTCCGTATGGGTGATTGTGGATAGACTCACCAGTCGACTCATTTCTTGCCGGTCGAACGACGTATGTAATAGAAGATTATGCAAAGCTCTCTGTCGAAGATAGTGCGACTTCATGGTGTTCCGGCCATTATCTATCGATAGAGCACTCGGTTCTGACTAATTTTTGGAAGTCCTTTCGAGAGGGGCTTAGGGACTCAAGTGAGCCTTAGCACGGCATTTCATCCACGGACCAGATGGACAAGCGAGAGCGTACCATTCGGACTGCGGAGGATATGTTGCGAGCATGTATGATAGATTTCGATGGAAATTGGGATGATCATTCTTTACTCATTGAATTCGCTTACAATAATAGCTATCATTCTAGCATTCAAATGGCACCGTGAAGCCTTATATGGGCGAAAGTGTAGATCCCCAATTGGGTGATTTGAAATAGGGAAGCTAAATTAATAGGGAAGGATTTGGTCCAACAAGCCATAGAAAAAAATTAAAGCTTATGCAAGATCGATACATTAGCGGCCCAAAGGTCGTCAAAAGTCTTATGCGGATAATCGTCGAAAGGGACACTAGAGTTCCAAGTTAAGATTGGGTGTTCTTGAAAGTGTCGCCAATGAAAGGCGTTATGAGATTTGGCAAAAGGGGAAGCTTAGTCCGGTATATTGGGCCTTATGAAGTCGTGCGCAAAATAGGCAAAGTAGCTTATGAATTAGATTTACCTCCCGATTTGGAGTTAGTCCATCCAGTATTCCATGTCTCGATGCTACGTAAATATGTTGGAGATCCTACTAGGATCGTCCCAGTAAATGATGTTCAAGTAACAGAAAAGTTAGCTTATGATGAGACACCCATTGCCATACCTTATGAGCAAGTACGGAGCTTAGAATCAAAAGTGGTCTCGAGTTAAAGTTTTATGGAGAAATAATAATCTAGAAGAAATGACATGGGAAGCGGAAGAAAGCATGAAATCCAAATATCCGCACTTATTTCGGCCCCGGAGAAAGAGAGGGGCCAAAGATGAGACATCAAGATCGTAAGGTATGTATGTTTTTCTTTTTATGTATTTATGTCGTGTGTGGCCAAATTATATTGCTATATATTGTAGCCCTATGAGGCATTGATATTATGGGTTGTTGTGACAGGGCGGTAGTGCCATATTATAGGGGAAACTCTAGCGAAATTTTTGTAGAATCCCCGAGTGCTTAACATTCGAGGACGAATGTTCTTAAGGGGGGGGGGGGAGAATGTTACACCTCGAAATTTTTTTTCGTTGATGCGCAGTGAATAGGATAATGAGGAATATGAAGTATACAATGTTTTAATAAGTAAGAGAATGCAATTGATGATTCTAAATGAGATTTGAAAGACATTCGATGTTAGATGAGAAAGTTGCCAAGAGAAGGCTATGTGTACGATAAGCATCGGGAAGGATTTATGAGTAGTAAGTTCATGACAACTTAATGATGTGTTGGGGAAGAGTTATAATGCCCCTTATATTGTTAATGAAGTAATAAACAAGTGCTAAGAAGGTTCCATAAGGATTGGAGATCAAACGAGACGACGGGATCAAACTTGGTGAAACGATGAGGTTCACGAGTTTGGGTTTCGCGGCCAGCATTGTGTTCCACGGACCGTGGATGGGTACGTGGAACTGCCAGGCGAGAGAAAGGCAACTGGCTGGTTGTGAACCACGACCAGCTCCACGGACGGTTGGGTTCCCGGACGGGTCGACGATCCGGTCAGGTGGAACACCCGGCATGGACTGAAAATGTTCTAAGTCTTTAAATGAGTTTCCAACTTCATTATTTCATTTCCAACATCTCTCTACTTCTCTCTAAGACTTCTAGGGCTTCATATACATTTCATGAACAAGAATCCAAAGGAAATCAAGGGTGATTATCATCAAACCAAGTGAATCAAAGTAAGAGAAACCATTAGAGTTCATCAAAAGCAAGAAGTTCAAGTGGAGGAAAATCTAAGGTTTGGCTCAAGTGAGGTATATGCCACCAAGGTTCAATCCTACACCATCTAAGGTAAGTTTTATGATGTTTCCATGTTATATAAAGTATTTGGAGGATGAGACATTTGGATTACAAAAGAATATAAGTAATGGGTCATGAATGTGTGAATAGTAGCACTTTTGAGTAAACGTTTGGAACGAATGATGATTCTTGATGCTTTATGAATATAATCATGTTATAAATGCTATTGAGAGTGTGGAAAACTACATTGTATGTGAATGAACGTATTGTCGAGTTATGACTATGAATATGGGAAATTGAAGCGAATTATGAAGTAAGAGTAACGTGAATGACTAAAGGCTATTGTGATGATAATATGAATGTCATTATTGATGTTTGGGAGTTGATATGCAATACGAGGAAAGTCGTATAAATAAAGGAGATGCTGTCCGATTTTCTTTAGAATTAGTCATGAATGCTAAAGCTATCCATCATCTAATATGAGTATGCGGCTTGATGAAAGGTAGAATGTGAGCTTTGAAGAACGCTCAAGTGATAGAATAGTGGCACGAAAAGGTATGTAAGGCTAACCCTTCTTTCATAAGGCATGGTTCTTTGGCCAAATGTTCATCCTCTTATGAGTTCATGATACTCTCTAAAAATCCTAGCTCGAGAAGCTATTAAGCTAATGACGCTCAGATGATATGACTGTACTAAGTTCCTCATACGATGAGTGATACTCTAAGGATAGAAGGTAATGAATGACGATAGTAACAAGACTAAAGATAGATATGAGCTTGTATGTATGTATGCCCATGTGAGGCTATTATGAACCCCGAGCTTACATGGCCGGATAGAATATGATAATTATGTATATGTATGTCTGCCCATGAGAGGCTATTGTGGACCCCGAGCTTGTATGGCCGGGTAGAATATAGAAAGTAAGTATATATGTATATCTATATATAACGACGCGCGCGCACCACTGCAGTTGGGTACGAATAACAACCCTGAGCCTTGGTAGGGCCAGGCACTGAGCCTTGGTAGGGCCAGGTACGTGAAACACCGAACTTCTTGGTCGGGTACGCAATATAATAAGTTATATGTATGACATCTATATGAGTACGAATAAGTTATATGTATGACATCTGTATGACATCTATATGAGTACGAATAAGTTATATGTATGACATCTATATGAGTACGAATAAGTTATATGTATGACATCTATATGAGTACGAATAAGTTATATTTATGACATCTGTATGAATACGATTATGCTATGTATATAACATCCATTAGAGTATGAATATGTTGAGACCACGTAAGTGCCAAGTAAGGGCTATGTATATGCAATGTATAAGATATGAGTATGAATATGAAAGGAGATATGAATATGAGTACGAAAGTAGATACGGAAGGGAAATGAATAAGGATAAGAATGTATGTACGCGGGTACGAAATAGAAATGGAACGTCCCTATGGAAAGCAAGTAAGTGCTATGATGATGATGCCATTATCTCCCATCTTATGTATTTCAAATGTTATCCATTATGCTTCCATATTGATATTGATCATGCTTTACATACTCCGTACATTCTTCGTACTGACGTCCTTTTGTTTGTGGACGCTGCGTCATGCCCGCAGGTGGCCAGGGAGACAGACTTGATCCATAGTTGTATTTTATCGGGGGACTACATACGAGTCCATTTCATTCGTGAGTTGCGACTTTTGGTATAGATTCTTTTGTGTATATATTTACGGGCACGGCGGGGTCCTGTCCCGCCCATATGTAATGATATGATGTACCCTTCTTAGAGGCTCATAGACGTTGTGTATATGGTTAGATATGTTCGGCGGGATGTTGTTTTGATCGCCTTGTCGGCGCATGTACATTTATATGGGCATAGATGTTATTGATGATACAGATATGTTGTTGCCCAATGAGATTAGAATGATGAATGAAAAGCATGACATTATTGCGCGGCTCATCTAGAATGGGATGTATAAGTATGTTAAGGGTGCCCGGGTGGGCTAGCACCGGGTGCTCGTCGCGGCCCTCAAGTTGGGTCGTGACATAGGAGTACCCCTCCACTCATGTCTAGGAATGCCCAGCATGGCTAAAGTGATTGTCTTGGTGTGACAGTCATCATATGATAAGGAGAAAGCCAGGTCACACCCAAGATAATATCAAAGTCCACCGTATCAAGAATAATCAAATCTACCGAAGTGTCATGCCCCATAAAATAATAACAAACATGACCGATAAACTCTATCACCCATAACAGAATCTCCAATCGGAGTAGACATATGAACAAGTATAGCTATGCTATCACAAGGTAAATCCCAATCAATGGCATGATATGCAGACATATACAAATAAGTGGATCTTGGATCAAATAACACAAATGCGACTCTATGTCGGACAGAAATGGTACCTGAAATAATAGCATTTGAGGGCTCTGCCTCGAGTCTACCTAGGAATTAGTAACCTTTGGGCCCCCACTACGTCCGGAGCGAGATTCACCTCTCGAACTGCGGGACCCCTCGGACCTGGGTTCCGTCTCTAGAAATAGAGCGCCCGGCGGGACTGAACTGCAGAATCCCTGCGAAGAACTACCTCTCGACTACACGACGATCTTGGGAGTCCTCACCGGGCCTGATGATCTGCCTAGATCGGGGACACCTCCTGGCAATATGGCCAAACTCCCTGGCCGCACAAAACGACCCACAAGGGCGGAGGGACGTGGGGGCCGGGCGGGGACCGGCTAGAACAGCCTGTCTGCGGGTCAAGAAAACGAGCTGTAAGAGCTCTGCGCGGGTAGCTCCTTTGGAGGAAGCACAAGGCGGAATGTGCGAGCGGCAAAATATGCCGATCGGCCTAGGAGCGGCCGGCGCCCTCTCGAGCTAGAACCACCGTAACTCCCCCGTCTGTCGCCCCGCCTCTTCTCGCCCCACCCCTTCCAAATGCACGGGCCTTAGCGGCCTGGACTAAAAAGCATGCTCAACAATGGACTAGAAAGATGCCCCCATAGTATCCATTTCATGGCAAGGAATTTGAAAAGAACCAGGAGCCCGCCCAATATAAAGCGCTTAATCTTGTCGGGCTTAGTAGGAATCAAAAGAGCTAGATAGTAGACGAGATATAGATAGCTAGTCACGTAGGCCTCCACAAATAATCGCATATCTTGAAAGAGATATGAAAACTAATCCTATGCGCGTCTCTCAAGCCCGGGGCACATACTTCGAGAGGCACAGGTAGAGAAGCTTGATCCCGAGTCGAGGAGGAGAACCGCCGGTGCCGAAGCAACAAAATACCTCTGCAGTCTTCGCATCTATGCAAAAATGGTAGGACACATAGTCAACTCCATGGGACTCTACGATCCCCATCTTATGTAAGAACTCGTGCGTATATAAGATTAACTCATAGCGTCTCTCCGAAGTACCGAGAACCTGCGACTCTAACTTTCTAAACCTCCCGACTAGATCTTGATCGGTCAAGGTCATAACGAGGGCCCGCACGGGTCAAGATCATCTCCCGAAGAAGGCCCGCATCCAATCCGAGAGGCCATAGCTACGGCCCGAGATGTGCTACTCGGCGGGTCGGCGCTCGAGGGCGCGCTCGAACTCTGGTTGCGAACCTCACTTCGAGTAGTAAAACTAGCGGCCGGCTGCTAGACGTCTAGATGGAGTAGAACACGAGCCCATAGTATCCTACATAGTACGCTACAGTGATCTCGGGGCATGTGTCCGTCTTTGAGGCCATATCATCCTCGAGGTCGGGTCTCGAACCTGCAACCCTCAGGCTGCGGAGAGGAGATCTCGCGCCGCCCCTATTCTTTAACGGAGCCCCTTTTGGTGGCGGCCCTGCGCTCTGGCCTCGCTCCCTCGGGCCTGTCCTCCGCTCCTCTGGTGCTAGTCGTGGTAAGGGCTCCCACCTTTTGGTCTTGGGCTATCGTCGCTTCGAGTCCTCACCATCGCGATGAGAAGATATAAGAGTCGAGGATACCAAATTGATTGTTCTAGATGCCGATTAGAATAAAGTAGCACGAAGGAAGGAACGAAAGGTGAAATTTCCTAAATGTCCTATAGCCTTTCGTAGATGGAGGTGTGGAGCTAATTGTACCCAATCACGAGACTCGACAAGACATGCTCTTGTATTATTGATCGGATAACCTAGGGCTACGATACCAACTTGTCTTCTTAATTTAGTTAAGTCGTGCGGGCGTCTGCACCTTTCCCACCTCAGTAGGCGAACCCTTACTCCAACAATCTAAAATAAAAAAAATAACAAATAAGTAAGCGAAAGAGATAGAAATACGTAAGCCTGACATAATAATAAATAGAATATGCGGAATACATCAAAACCACCCCAGAAATCTATCTAGTCATACAAGAGAAACTAAGCACAGAACCTACGATGCGAAATATCAATAATACATCAATAGCACGAACATGTATCGAAATAACAAGTAAGACATAAAGTGGAAAATCAATAATACATCAAGCCGAAAATGTATC
>NC_081347.1:20611929-20707950 GCF_029784015.1 Lycium ferocissimum | reverse complement strand
GGTTATTTTTTAAAGTCCTTGTAGTATTTCTTTTTTGGTTGTAATAGTTAGACTTCCGCAGATTTTATTTATCTATGGCATGACTAGACATTTGGAGATTTTATTATCTATTATATCCTTGAATGTTTTAAAATTGGCTAAGTAATGTGGTAATCATTTGGATGGTTAGTTAAGTAGATTGTTTGCCCACTAGGGGATTTGTATGGGTGCCACTCACGGCTGTTTGGGTCTTGACACCCTCTTTTAATCCTCAAGTTCTTAGGGATTCTAGCGTGAATTAGGGGATTTCTATGATGATTAAAGGATAATGGTACAATAAAGAAGCTGGAATGACTTACCACAATGATGCTTCTCTAAGAAATACCTTGAAATGCTCCCAAATGGCTCTAGTTTCGGAATAGGAAATGAATGAAGGACTTGGGGTTTTAAAACTCATTTAATGCTAGCTATTGCCCGTCACCCGCTTCTGCGCTCATTCGAATGCTTCAGCGGTCCATGCCAAAATACATAAGGCCGCTATAGCGGCAGGGTCACCGCTATAGTAGTACCACTACCGGGGTCCTAGTGCCGCTATAGCAGGACACCAGACATTAAAAACTTCTCAATTTTCATCAACTCAACTCGAAATTCCGACTATCACCCGAGAACATCTGCTCACAAACTATATAGGCAAACAAACATAAAAAACACGCTACGAATGCACTCGTGTCCTAAGAATTCCTAACGGAGGTCTCGTTGATCGAGTCAACCCCCGATACCTCAAAACTAACTTCCCAACCCAAGTTCGAAATTGCACCTGAGTGCTTTGGGAACTGAACTAAATATACACACAAGTTCTAAAAGACCATCCGAACCTCTCAAGATTGACGGAATCCCGAAAAAGGTCCATTTACCCAAAATTCAAATTTGAGTCAACTCTTTTTCGCTTGAAGCCCAAATTTCTCACGAAATAACCCAAATCATATCTGAAGACCTAGGGAAGCATATCAATAGTTCCCTCGGGTCAAATGTGAGCTAACAAAGCTCGGGAAAGCGTCAAAAGCATCAAAAAAGAAATAACGACCAAAAGGATCGTTACATCAGATACTAATTAAATAATCGCTCATCCCGAGAGATAAGGGAAAGGAAATCGGCAAATAACTAAAGATATAGGCTACGTATGTCGGACTCAATCTGCCAATTAGTCTCCTCAACAGGACGATGCTTCCATTGCACCTTCACATAACCTATCTCCTTAGACCTCAACTTTCAAACCTGCCTATCCAAAATCGCAACAGGCTCCTTCTCGTGAGTCAGATTCTCATCAGGCAATATCGAGTGCCAACGAACAATATAAGTGCCGTTGGCATGATAGTGCTACAGCATAAACACATAGAAAACTGTATGAACGCCGGCCAAGCCTTGTGGCAAGGCCAACTCATAAGCAACATCACCCACACGATCAAGGATCTTTAATGGCCTAATATACCTCAGACTCAACTTACCTATCTTCTCAAATCTCATAACACCTTCGTGGGTGAAATATTCAACAGAACTTGATCACCCACAGTGAACTCTAAATCTCGAACCTTCCGATCCGCATACATCTTTTGATGACTCTGAGCTGCCAAATGTTTGGCCTGAATAACCTTCACCTTCTCTAGAGACTCTCTCAAAATGTCTAAGCGATCCACATACATAGAAAGCTCCTGGCGAAGCCTAATGAAAAGAAACTGAAGACCTAACGGGAACAACTACGCACGCACCGGTCGAGAAAATGAGTTCTCGAGAAGCTCTACCTTGGACGGCCTAATAGAAAAGCACCTCTTTGCGCGTATAGAAATGCGAGAGAATAGGACTAATACGCCTAAAAAATTTACATGCGGTGCCCCTCGAACTAGAACAACTATAACCCCCAAACTGTCTATGCCTCTTCTCACTAACCTCTCCAAGCGAGCGGACCTTAGCAGCCTCAACTACTGACACATGCTCAATAATGGGCTGGAAGGAAGCACCCATGGCCTGAAGCTGAAGGCATGGAATCTAAAGAAAAGTAACGAGCCCACCAACAAATCGTCGAATCCTGTCGGGCTCAGTAGGAATAAGGGGTGCTGAATAATGGGCCAAATGTAAGAAGCAAGCTACATAAGCATCAAAAGATAATCCCCTCTGTTGCAAGTGGAGGAACTCATCTCTACGTGGCTTTCTTAAGGCACGGGGTATATACTTCTCAAGGAAGGCCCGATAAAACTGTGTCCAAGTAAATGGAGGAGAACTCTCTGCTCTGCAAGAAACGAAGTGCCTCTACTAGATATTTACGTCTTCGCGAAAGTGGTATGACACATAATCAACCCCATAGGTCTCAAATATCCACATACTATGCAATAACTTGTGCATGTCCAATGAAAACCCATATGCATCCTCTCCAGAAGTACCAGTGAATCTCGATAGATCCATCTTCCTGAACCTCCCTATCAGTTCCTAATTGGTCAAAGTCATAATAGGGCCTACCATAGGTTTGAGATCATCTCCTGGGGCCGGCACTGCATCAATCCATGGAGCCACAGCCATGGTCGGGAGCCATTCTTGACGAGCCGCCTCTGCTCGGTTTGGCCGACAACCTGCTAGGCATCCAAATGAAGTAGAATATGAGCCATGGTGTCCTGAACTGTTAGATCTAAAGCGGCCTCGGGGTGTGCCTATGCAGGAGCCACATTATCCTCGATGGCCTGGTCTCAAAATGGCTAAACCTCAAGCTCAAGCTCTGAAATTGGAGATCTCGCACGCCGCTGCCCAACCGCAGGAGCCCTACCCTTGGCTGGTGCAGCCCTGCGGTCTCTAGCTCGACCGCGTCCTCTAACTGTTGCTGCCATCCCTAGCACCTGATCTCTGGCTATTGTGGCTCAAGTCCTCACTATCTGTGAGTGAAGAAATATGAGTCAGATACCAATTTAACTGTTCCAGATACCAATTAGAATAAAGTAGCACAAATGAATGAAAGAATGCGAAGTTCCTAAATATCCTATAGCCTCTCGCAGATAAGATCGGAACTTATCATACCGATCCGCGAGACTTTACTAGACACGCTCTTGTATTATAGACCAGATAATCTAGGGCTTTGATACCAACTTGTCATGACCCATTTTCACGAAGTCGTGCGGGCACCTACCTTTCCCACCTCGGTAGGCAAACCCTTATCCCAATGATCATAAAACATAGGTAAAGCGGAAGAAAATAGAATAATGTAAGTCTGTGATAATGATATACGAAATGCCAAGTCATGAAATCTAACACCAAAGATCATACGAATCCACTATGTGCAAAGTTTCAAAAGTACAATCTGAGAACATCTCATAGCCATAGCATAAAGTACCAATTTAGCCAACACAAATATCCAATCACAATCCACGAAACAAATAAACAAGAGATACAATTCGATGCAATAATGTATGAAGTATGAATGCAAAGGCATATGCTCGTACACATGTACTCCGATAATGGAACATCACATCATCGGCAACACAACCCATGGGGACCCGCGAAGTCCATGCACCAGTCACTCCACAAACAGCCCAGAGATGACTTGTATTAATATGTCTCAAGCATCTGTATTTCCTTGTCATTTCCCATCATCAGTACAATATCAATGCAATATCAATATATCATGGAAATGAGTATGAATACAATGCAAATGTAATATCAATAAACCAAGTCAATCCCAAACAGTACCATACAAGGGCACACAATTAATATCATCAATAATGCTACATAATAAGCCAGAATAGATTTACTATCCTCATCTTAATAACAACAAGTAAGGTACCACAATATCATAATCAGGATACACAGCTAATCACCAATATCCAATATCTCAACGTGGTGATGAGCCAACGAGTACATAGAACAAATAGGACAACAAAGCAACGGGTGGCTACAACCCGAATCATACATCCCAAATTTATACCCGAAGGCTTACATGCATTCTCTAAAAATATCATCTAAACATGCGTTTCGCTAATCGAAGTCTTACCCTAAGGTAAATCGTAACCTACCTGGAAGGCCGAACAGCAACCTCGAATGTCAATTGTGAGCCTTTCCCTTTTTTTGTGCATCAAAGTAATAAAATTCTAGTCATATCCAAATATGGAATTAGAATCGAGAAGAAAGTATCCAAAGAAACCAAACTCCTATTTAACTTCCAAATATCAACTAATGGAATAGGATTTTTGAACTAACAAGATGAAATTAGGAATCAATAGGTCTCAACATGAAGTTAGTTCTCTAGGTGATCTGTTCCAATCAACAATTAGCAAATTAAACTCATAGAATAGGGAAATTCGGATTCTAGAAGAACTCCCCAATTTTGGGTATAGACCCTAACTCCCAATTCATAAATTAGCAACTAATAATGAAAGAAACATGTTACAATAGCTTCTAATCATTATTTCAATACTAAATGAAGCTCCCAATCCATAATTCAAGGTGATATAATCTAGAAATCATTTAGGAAAGAAACCATTAAACCCTTTTTTAATCCTTAAGTTCTTAGGGATTCTAGCATAGATGGTTTTACGCATGATTAAAGGATAATGGAGTAGTAATGAAGATGAAATGACTTACCACAATGATGTTCCTTCAATAAATACCTTGAAATGCTCCTAAAAGATTATAGTTTCGGAATAGGAAATCAATGAAGGACTTGGGGTTTTAACACTGATTTAATGCCAGCTACTGCCCGTCACCCATTTTTGCGCTCACTTAAACGCTTCAGCGGTCCTGCTTCCACGTTCTGCGCCCAAATGCATAAGGTCGCTATAGTGGTAGGGTATGCTACCACTGCCGCAATCTTGGTGCCGCTATAGCGAGACATCAGACACCAGAAACTTCTCAAGTTTCATCAACTCAACCCAAAATTCCAACTATCACCCGAGACCATCTGCTCCCAAACCATATAGGCAGACATATATAAAAACATGCTACGAACGCATCGTGGCCTCAAAATTCCCAACGGAGGTCTCATTGACTGAGTCAACCCCCGATACCTCAAAACTAACTTCCCATTGAAGTCTGAAATTGCACCCAAGTACATTGGGCACCAAACTGAATATACACACAAGTTATCAAAGACCATCAGGACCTCTCGGAATCTATGGATTCCTAAAAAAGGTTTGTTTACCCAAAAATCAACTTTAACTCAAATTTTTTTTCCCTTTAAGCCTAAATTTCACACAAAAGCAACCAAATCATATCCAAAGACCTCGAGAAACATGTCAATGGTCCTCTCGGGTCAAATGTGAGCTAACAATACTCGAGAAAGGGTCAAAAAGATTGAAAACTAATAACACCAACAGGTCATTACCGTACTTCTACCTTGGCCGGTATGACTATGTTACACCTCTGAGATTTTGGACTTATTGCATTGAGAATAGACTAATGCAAGCTTAAGGTGAACTTGAAGTCCCTATGAGATTAAGGAGAGTATTGGATAGTCTTAAGCGTGTACTACGAGATTTTGATGTTATATGAATGTGTGAAACTAAGTTCGTTGAAGACAGTAAAGTGTAAGCTATGTTTGAGAAGGTATTGTAGCAATTGAGTTAATATTTATTTACTAGTGTCTTGGGGAAGAGCTGTAGGGCCTCTTAGATGGTTAATGAAGTGTTCTACAAGTTCCAAGATGGACAAATAAGGATTGGAGGCCAAATGAATCGAAACAGCGACTTATCGGATTGGGTCACTTTGACGGACCATTTGACGGACCGTAGGATATTTGACGGCCCGTCAAATGGTGGAGCACTATAGTAAAATGGTTACAGTGAGCTGTGTAAAGCTGGGCATTTTGACAGACCGATTAGACAGACCGTAGAAATTCCTGCAGCCCGTCAAATTGTATCTTCCCAGCGTAAAATGGTCGCAATGAGCCATATTGGGCTAGCCACTTCTGTCACACCCCGATCTTACTAGGGTGTGATGGGCACCCGACCCCATATTTGGAGCCGAGCGAACCCGCGGACTCTTATTACTCACATATTCTCTTTGGATTCTTAAATCAAGTGAAAGTAAAATACATAGTAAAATTTTCAAAATCTTTTTGTCGTTTCTCAAATTAAACACAGTCTATAAGCGTAAGGACTCTATAATATAATGTATAATAAAAACATGTATTTTAAACGGGGCCATTTTCAAAAGCGACACTCTAGACCCGCGACTACGTACGCAAAGTCTCCAACTTCGAACAAAGCGCAGACAAGACATATAATCGACTCGGCGGCACTCGGAGCCAAATGGAGTCTACCAACTCCGCTGGAACGTCTTCGCAATAGCTCTTACTTGTCCGAGTGTACCGCGCGCATGGCTTTGAACGCCCACAAAAAAAGGGCGTCAGTACGAGCAATGTACTGAGTATGTAAGGCATAAACAATAACATAGTAAGGAATATAAATATGAATAGTAACCATATGGAAACGTAGAACATGTCATGAGAAGAGTAAGAGTACATGTAAATGCCGCCTAGGGCGGAGGCCATGCATGCTTATCCTTTCTTTTGAAAACATTTCTTTTTCGTATACATATGAAAATAGATCATATCATGTCATAGCGCCGAATACGTCGGCTCCCCATGTATCCCGCGTCCGGCATCCCGCGTCGGGATGATAACGCCCGGTGACAGGTGGCAGCGTCTTATAGCGCAACATGTCTCCCCTTCCCCATATCCCCCATATCATATACATATCATATACATATATCATATAAGCATGCGGAGAGCCCAAAGAAAATTATGTATCTATCGGAGTGACGTAAGGTCGGTAGCCTCCGATTGCGTATGGAATAATCATGGACGCTTTGTCTCACTTTGAAGGAACAATTATAAAGCGAGACCATCAATCAAGGATAACATCACGGAAAACATAAAACAGGGTCATAACATATCATTTCATATACTTTGAAACTTTTAAAATAGTCATTATCCAAAAGTAGCTTAACATTTCATATCGTCGTATTCATGGTAAGAATATATCCTTGACATATTCGTCCTAGTCATTTTCTCATGTCTGGCATTATCATTGTCATCACAAAATCATAGTCGTTGTTTTGGTCATAAAAACTTTCAAAAATCGTAAAACTTGGGTTTTGGAGAAAAATGAATATGTTGGAAAACATTCGTAACTTTTAGGAAGGAAATCATGCTTTCAAATCATAACTTCTAACTTTTGAAAAATAAGGACGTTATGGGATCATTTATAAAATCGCAACGTATGATTCATGCCATAGAAGGAAAAGGGACGAGCCTTAACATACCTGTCTCACGACCAACTAGCTACGCTTAATTGTCCAAGCTCGCTACCGCTATTCTACATTCAAGAAAATTGATACAACCATTAGATTCATTACTAAGCACACTTGTCTTGATTTTTCAAATAAATTCACTTATGATCTGCCGAAATTTCGGCAGCATCTCCCCTGTAAATACACCATCCCCGAGAATCTAACTCGGCAAATTTTAATCAACAATAATTCGGGAATTCAACCCGGCCAAACCAACAACAATACTAGCAACACTTCAATATTCAATTCTATTCAATTCAATTCAATTCAATTCGCATAATGTTACAACAACTCAATCAACACACTACCTTATCCGAAACCTTCAAATTCAACACCAACCATACATTTCATTATCATTCATATACGTTAACTTCAACAACACCCTTCATTCTACATCACATAATCCATAATGACAACAACTAAAATGTCAAATAACGTCAATTTACATTAGCTTACCAAACAGTCACCATTCGGCCATACCTACTTACATACCTATATTTTATGAGCTTCATCCATTCCATGACATTACAATAACAACCAACATACTACATACAATTTAATCCAATCTTTCTACATAATACATTACATGCATGACCAAACACCACACACACCCACACGGTCACAACACACCACACGGCCACAACTCCACATCATTGGTTTCATGTTTTTCCATTCAACACACATTCGACAACACACACAAACATCCATAACATACAAAAGAGGATGAATTCTTACCTTTCTCCTTTAACCCTTCACTTGGCTAGAGTTCGTAACTTGCTAGAATAAATGTTTTCTTGTTCCACTAACTACACCACCTTGCTAGGGACCTTTCATTAGGTAGGAAAAGTGGAAGGAAATAATTTTTTTCTTGGTTCCTTTCCCATGGCCTTGTTGGCCGAATTCTCCTTCTTTTTTTTTTTTTTTTTTTTTTTTTTCCTTTCTTTCTTTCTTTCTCCAAACTCTTGAATTAAAAGAAGACTCCTCACTTATATATATATCCCTCAAGTCATGTGAGGGGCACATGCCCTCATCTTTTTTTTTTTTTTTTTTTTTCTAGACTTTTCTTTTCTTTTTCTTTTTCTAGAATTTTCTTTAAATTTTCCCAAGGATGACTTAATTCCTTTCTTCTTTCCTTTCCCTAGAACTTTCTTAAAATACAAATATGGCCCCTTTCATGAACTTTCTTGAACACTTCCTGAAAATACCATTTTGCCCAATTAACTAACAATATTACTCTGAGCCATTTCATGAATTTCCTTTTCCACCCTCAACCTTTCTCAATATTTCCATACTACCATTGTTCACAAATAATATTCCTAACAACCCGCATATTAAAATTATTTTAGAACATAGTCTTATCCTTAACTTCTCATCATTGTCTCGCAACATTCGAACGTACGAAGTACGGGCTATAACAACTTCGACTGACAGTAGGAATTTTGACGTTCCGTCAAAGTGGGCGCAGAATTGCCCGTCGGGTTTTTTTTAAGTCACGCTTTATATATTTCGTCCTACTCTATTTAGACTCATTATTTCCCCAAAACAGATCCTTGTGCTCTCCAAAGCCCTATCTTCTTAGGGCTATAAACTAATCCAATCCAAGACCTAAGAAAATCTAAAAGAATTAAGAGGTTCAAGTGCTGAGGAGCTTGCTAGGGCTTGTGGAACTCATGTTTTCCTTGGGTTTTAATGTTAGGGTTTCTCACTTTGGTGGATTAAGTATATTGAAGACTTGTTCTTGTGAGATTAAGGTAATTTTTTTTACATCCTTTACATATTATTCAGGTTGTTTGATTGTTATGCCATGTGGGTAAAGGAAGAAAAGTGGAAAGAGAGTTCAAGTATGAACTTGGAGATATTTTGAGCTATATGTTAACTTGAATTGATAGTCTTTGCATGTTATGAGTATAACCTTGTTGTGGTTGACTCTAACGATGTTGAGGAAGTATTATATGCAAGTGTATATGAAGAGTGTTGAGATTATTATTATTAGTGATCTTGAAAGGAGTTGTGGGGATTGAATGATGCTTAACTTGAATAAAGTCTCTTGATTGTGGTATTATTGATAATGTCATTTTTGATTGGAAGTTGTTTTGCAATTTAGTATAAGTAGATGAAATAGGGGAAATGCTGCCCAAATTCTGTTAGCTCATGAACTATTCTAGTTTGAATTTAAGAGTGTCTCTAAGACTTAACCATGGTATGAATCCCTTTAAATATAGATTTCTCAAGCTTGGGCGGTGAACGTTAAGTAGTTAACAAGACAAAGAGGTATGTAAGGCTAACTCTTCTTTCTTAAGGAATGATCCCATTGATGTATACCTTTGTGTGAAATCCATAGCATCTTCCATGATGATTTCACTCCTAGAATAATTAAAGCTCATGATCTTGATATTCTTACGATACCATTAGTCCCATCCTGTGACAGTTGATCCTCTAAGGATGGATATAATGAAAATGATGATGATGATGATGTTGAGGATATCTATGTACTCCTGCGCACATATATTTATATATTAAAGTATAACTACTAAGAACACCAAGCTTATATGGCCTGGTATGATATCTATCGTGCGCACATCATGCAGTTGGGTACGGATGACACTGAGCCTTGGTAGGGCCAGGTATGTATAACACCGAACCTTATCATGGTCGGGTATGTAAGACACCAAACCTCTATAGTCTGGTATGATACTACTATATGTATAAATGTATGACATGGAAGTTTCCCATTAGAAAGAGGGTAGGTAAATATGGTGAACGTCGCTAGAGGTATAAATGGCTCTTTCATTCCATGACTTTTCTATCTTATGTTATTTCTCATACTTCTATTATGTTGTTGACTATGCGTCATGCGCGTAGGTGGACAGGGAGATAGACTTGACCCATAGACTGCTTGTTCAGAGACTGCATGGAGGAGCTCCATTTGATTCGGAGCAGCAGCTATTGGTACTATTCCTTTGTGTATATTTATGGGCATGGCGGGGCCCTATCCTGTCCTCATGATGATATTTATACTCTTCTTAATGGCTCGTAGACAGTTATGTATAGTAGATGTCTTTTACCTTGTCGGCTCATGTTTTGGTATATTATTTTATTAGCCTTGTCAGTTTGTGTATATGTGTAAGGGCATAGTTGTTAACGTTGATATATAAAGGTGTTTTAGCTGCTGAAAATGGCATTGTTGAGGCATAGAATTGTTAATAGGCCATGCGGTTCACCTAGAGATGAATGTGAATGTACGATGTGAGGAGCGCGATGGGTTAGCTCTAGATGCCCGTCATGGCCCTCTAATTGTGTCATGACAAAAGTGGTATCAGAGTAGTTTCGTCGTATGGTGTGCCTACGAGCCGTGTCCAGTAGAGTCTTATTTATGGGTGTGTTGAGCGCCACACTTATAAAAAGGCGACTGCGGGCATTTTCGGAATGAATGACCTTCTTTCTTCATAAGATCGTGCGATAGAGCCATAATATAAGGATATCTTTTCCTTTAATCGTGTGTTACATATTTCAGAAATATCTGTGAAGAGAAAAGGTACGGCAATCAAAAAGGGCAAGATAGTGGCAGAAAAGCGGGCTGAAAGAGCACCGCCAACGGTTATAGAGGAAAGTGAGTCTCAGAATGAGGTTCAATCTCAGTCCTCTTACTCATTGCCTATTTCTGAGGAGCATGAGGGAGCCTCAGCCCCAACTCCAGCACCCCCAGCTACTCCACCAGAGGTTTCAGGCCAAGAGATGAAAGATGCCATTCAATTGTTGACTACATTTGTTGCCGCTCAGGCCTAGCGGCAAGGTATAGGTCATGGTGATAGGGCGGTTAGTGCAAGAGCCCGTTATTTTATTAGCTTGAATCCTCCAGAGTTCTTTGGGTCAAAGCCGGATGAGGACCCCCAAACCTTTATTGATGGATGTTGAGGACACTTCGGTTAATGCATGCTTGACTGCGTCCCTTCAGGACAATATGGATATTTTTCACATTCAAGCCCACACCCAGAATTTGGAGGAAAGCCAACAACCGCAAAGAGGTGAGTGTGAGCTCGACAGAGGTTATAACAAGAGGGTTAGATCTTCGGGTCCGATTGGTGAGTTTAGAGGAGGGAAAAGACTGTAGTTTTCTAGGCATTCAGACCGTCCCATGACTAGTACGCCTCCGTGGTTTACGGGCCAGAGATTTGATAGATCCACTCACTCTGGGCCGAGTCAGAGTTTTAGGGCTTCAGGTTCTCATTTTAGAAGTGACTCGGGTCAGGCAAGGCCACCTATGCCACGATGTTCTTAGTGAAAAAAGTTACATTGGGGCCAGTGTTGATTAGGCTCAGATGTTTGCGATACATGTGGTCGGCCAGGCCGTATCATGCGTGACTGGCTCTCGATCGGTAGTAGGGGTAGGGTCCAGTCCTTAGGGTCAGCAGCTAGGTCTTTATCATCTATACGCCCTTCAGGGCAAGGTTCACAGACGCTATTCAGTCGTGGTAGAGGTAGAGGAGGAGCTCCCAGTTCTAGTAGCCCTCAGCACCGTATTTATGCATTGGCTGGGTGATAGGATCTCGAGTCTTCCCTGGTATTGTTATAGGTATATTATAAATATTTTCTCTTGATGTATATGCATTGATAGATCCGGACTCCATATTATCATATGTTACTCCATATATTGCGGCTCAATTTGGGGTCAAACCGGAGCCAATCAAGCCTTTCGAGGTATCGACACCTGTTGGTGAACCGGTAATAGCTAGGTGAGTATATAAAAATTGTGTAGTTGTGATTTGAGATCACCGTATTATGGTTGATTTACATAAGTTGAAAATGGTGGACTTTGATGTTATTATGGGCATGGATTGGTTGGCTTTTTTCTATGCCAATGTTGATTGTAGAATGAAAATGGTTCGCTTCCAGTTTTCGGGAGAACCAGTTTTTGAATGGAAAGGAAATACAGCGTCTCTGAGAGGTAGTTTTATTTCCTATCTCAAGGTAAGGAAAATGATTGCTAAAAGCTGTATTTATCATTTAGTCCAGGTTCAAGATGTAGAAGCCAAATCGCAGACTCTTCAGTCTGTCCCCGTGGTAAATGAGTTTCCGGATGTATTCCCGGATGAGCTTCCCGTTCTTCCCCCAGAGCGGGAGATTGACTTTGCTATTAATGTGCTACAGGATACTAAACCCATATCTATTCCTCCTTATTGAATGGCTCCCGCAGAGTTGAAAGGGTTGAAGGAACAATTAAAGGACTTGCTTGAGAAAAGGCTTCATAAGGCCTAGTTCATCCCTATGGGGAGCGCCCGTGTTGTTTGTGAGGAATAAAGATGGCTCCTTGCGAATGTGCATTGACTATCGGTAACTGAATAAGGTGACCATCAAGAATAAATATCCGCATCCAAGGATTGATGATTTATTTGATCAATTGCAAGGTGCCAAGTGGTTTTCAAAGATAGACTTGAGATCCAGGTATCATCAGGTGAGAGTTAGGGAGGAAGATATTCCTAAGACGGCCTTCAAAACAAGATATGGTCATTTTAAGTTCGGGGTAATGTCGTTTGGGCAAACTAATGCACGGGCAATATTCATGGATTTGATTAAGAATGTGTTCAGGCCTTTCTTAGATTTATTTGTGATTGTGTTCATTGATAATATCCTGGTATATTCTCGGTCCGAGGCAGAACATATGGATCATTTACGTACTATTCTTAGAGTTCTCCAAATTCGAGTGCTATTTGTAAAATTTTGAAAGTGCGAGTTTTGGTTGAATTCGGTGACCTTTTTGGGGCATATTATTTCAACCGATGGTATTCGGGTAGATACCCAAAAAATTGAGACTGTGAAGGCTTGGCCAAGGCCTACAACAACTACAGAGGTTCGTAGTTTTCTGGGCTTAGCGGGTTATTACAGGACGTTTGTAGAGGGCTTTTCTTCTATCTCTGCACCACTCACGAAATTAACACAGAAATTAGCTAAATTTCAATGGACGGATGCTTGTGAACGTAGTTTTAAAGAGTTAAAGAATAGATTAACTTCTGCCCCAGTCTTGACATTTCCAGAGGGATCGGAAGGATATGTTGTCTATCGTGACGCTTCAGGCGTTGGATTAGGGTATGTGTTGATGCAACATGGTACGGTGATTGCGTATGCTTCAAGGCAGTTGCAAAAACATGAGAAAAATTATCCAACCCATGATCTTGAGTTAGCTACGGTGATTTATGCATTGAAGATGTGGAGACACTATTTGTATGGCGTCCATGTGGATATCTATAAGGATCACAAGAGCCTTCAGTATATTTTCAAGCAGAAAGAATTGAATTTACGACAACGGCGATGGTTGGAGTTATTAACAGACTACGATGTTAACATCCTATATCATCCCAGGAAGGCGAACGTTGTGGCTGATGCTCTTAGCCGTAGATGTATGGGAATTTTATGTGATGTTCAGCAAGAGAAAAGAGAGTTAGCTTATGAGCTCCAACAATTATCTAGCCTAGGAGTTCAGGTAGTGGACTCAGGCAATGTGGGAGCTACCATTCATAATTCAGCAGTCTCGTCACTAGTGGTTGAAGGGAAAGAGTGCCAGTACGAGGATCCCATGCTAGTTCATTACAGAAACACACTTCCTCAGAAGAAGAAGTCATCATTTGAGATTTTTGGAGATGGAGTTCTCCAATGCCGAGGCAGTTATGTGTTCCTAATGTCGCAGGATTACGCCACCAAATATTGAGAGAAGCCCATGGTTCCCGTTATTCTGTTCACCTCAGAGCAACGAAAATGTGTCATGATCTTAAATCTATATATTGGTGGAATGGAACGAAGAAAGACATAGCGGAGTTCGTGGCCCAATGTCCTAATTGTCGGCAAGTGAAAATTGAGCATCAAAAGCCTTGTGGATTGTTGCAAGCTATGGAAATTCCAACTTGGAAATAGGAAGTGATTAATACGGACTTCACTGTAGGCTTGCCTTGTTCTAGGCATAAATATGATTCTATATGGGTAATTATGGATAGACTTACAAAGTCAGCTCATTTCCTACCAGTCAGGACTACATATGTAGCCGAAGATTATGCAAGGCTTTATGTTAAAGAGATAGTGCGACTCCATGATGTTCCAGTATCTATTATTTCCGATAGAGGGACACAGTTTACCGCAAATTTCTGGAATTCTTTTCAAGAAGGTTTGGGGACTCAGGTGAGTCTTAGTATCACATTTCATCCACAGACAGATAGGCAAGTTGAGCGTAGCATCCAGACTCTAGAGGACATGCTACAGGTATGTGTATTAGATTTTGGAAGTAGTTGGGATGATCACTTACCTCTTATTGAATTTGCGTATAACAATAGTTATCATTCTAGCATCCAAATGGCCCCATATGAGGCTTTGTATAGGCGCAAGTGCAGATCGCCAATTGGGTGATTTGAAGTAAGAGAGACTAAACTGATAGGGCCAGACTTTGTCCAGCAAGCTATAGAGAAAGTCATGCTCATACAAGATCGGTTATTAATAGCTCAGAGTCGTCAGAAATCCTATGCAGATAATCGTCAAAGGGACTTAGAGTTTCAAGTGAAAGATTGGGTATTCTTGAAGGTGTCGCCAATGAAGGGAGTCATGATATTTGGGAAAAAGGGCATAGTCCTTGGTATATTGGACCTTATGAGATCATACACAAGGTAGGCCAAGTGGCTTATGAATTAGATCTACCTTCGGATTTGGAGCCAGTCCATCCGATTTTTCATGTATCGATGCTTCGTAAGTGCGTTGGAGATCCTTTTAGAGTTGTACCGGTATATGATGTTCAATTCACTGAGCAATTATCCTACGAAGAAGTTTCCATTACCATTCTAGATAGGCAAGTACGGAGACTCAGAACCAAAGATGTAGCTTCAGTTAAAGTTCTATGGAGAAATAATAATAGAGAGGAAATGACCTGTGAAGCAGAAGAAGACATGAAGTTCAGGTATCCGCATTTATTTTCACCTTCGGAGGAGACTCAGGCAGAGACGTCATTGCCCCCAGGTATGTAATGCTTTCTTCGACGTTTTCTTGGTCGTGTGTGGCTAGGGTTGTTGATGTTGTTGTTGTAGACCTATGAGGCGATATATTTTGGGTTGCTATGAGAGGATGGTAGTGCCATATTACAGGGGAAACTCTGGCAAAAATTTTGTAGAATCCCCAAAAGTTAAACATTCGAGGACGAATGTTTCAAAGGGATGAAGAATGTTACACCTTTGAGATTTTAGACTTATTGCATTGATAGTAGACTAATGCGAGCTTAAGGTGAACATGAAGTCCCTATGAGATTAAGGAGAGTATTGGATAGTTTTAGGTGTGTACTACGAGATTTTGAGGCTATATGAATGTGTGAAACTATGTTCGTTGAAGACAGTGAAGTGCAAGCTATGTTTGAGAAGGTTTCGTAGCAATTGAGTTAATATTAATTTACAAGTGTCTTGGGGAAAAGCTGTAAGGCCTCTTAGATGGTTAATGAAGTGTTCTACAAGTGCCAAGAAGGACCTATAAGGATTGGAGGCCAAATGAACCGAAATAGCGACATATCAGATAGGGTCACTTTGACGGACCATTTGAAGGACCGTTAAATGGTGGAGCACCACCGTATAACGGTTACAGTGAGCTTTGCAAAGCTTGGCATTTTGACGGACCAGTTTGATGGACCGCAGAAATTCCTAAGGCCCCTGAAATTGTAACCTCCCAGCATAAAACGGTCACAGTGAGCCATGTTGGGCTGGCCACTTTGACGGTGCACTTTAATGCATCGTAGAAATTTTGACAGTCCGTCAAAGTGGGATCAGAATTGCCCGTCGGGTTTTTTAAGTCACGCTTTATATATTTCGTCCCACTCTATTTAGACTCATTATTTCCCCAAAACAGATCCTTAAGCTCTCCAAAGCCCTATCTCCTTAGGGCTATAAATTAATCCAAGCCAAAACCCAAGAAAATCTAAAAGAATTAAGAGGTTCAAGTGCTAAGGAGCTTGCTAGGGCTTGTGGAACTCATGTTTTCCTTGGGTTTTAATGATAGGGTTTCTCACTTTGGTGGAGTAAGTTGATTCAAGACTTGTTCTTATGAGATTAAGGTAAGTTTTTACATCCTTTACATATTGTTAAGGCTGTTTGATCTTTATGCCATATGGGTAAAGGAAGAAATGTGGAAATAGAGTTCAAGTATAAACTTGGAGATATTTTGAGCTATTTGTTAACTTGAATTGATATTCTTTGCATGTTATGAGTATAACCTTGTTGTGGTTGAGTCTAACGATGTTGAGGAAGTATTATATGCAAGTGTATATGAAGAGTGTTGAGATTATTATTATTAGTGATCTTGAAAGGAGTTGTGGGGATTAAATGATGCTTAACTTGAATGAAGTCTCTTGATTGTGGTATTGTTGATAATGTCATTGTTGATTGGAAGTTGTTTTGGAATTTGGTAGAAATAGATGCAATAGGGGAAATGCTGCCCAAATTCCGTTAGCTCATGAACTATTCTAGTTTGAATTTAAGAGTGTCTCTAAGACTTAACCATGGTATGAATCCCTTTAAATATAGATTTCTCAAGCTTGGGCGGTGAACGTTAAGTAGTTAACAAGACAAAGAGGTATGTAAGGCTAACCCTTCTTTCTTAAGGCATGACCCCATTGATGTATATCTTCATGTTAAATCCATAGCATCTTCCATGATGATTTCACTCCTAGAATCATTAAAGCTCATGATCTTGATATTCTTACGATACCATTGGTCCCATCCTATGATAGTTGATCCTCTAAGGAAGGATATAATGAAAATGATGAGGATGATGTTGAGGATATCTATGTACTCCTGCACACATATATTTATATATTAAAGTATAATTACTAAGAACACCAAGCTTATATGGTCGGGTATGATATCTATCGCGTGTACACCACTGCAGTTGGGTACGGATGACGCTGAGCCTTGTTAGGGCCAGGTATGTATAACACCGAACCTTATCATGGTCGGGTATGTAAGACACCGAACCTCTATGGTCGGGTATGATACTACTATATGTATAAATATATGAAATGGAAGTTTCCCATTAGAAAGAGGGTAAGTAACTATGGTGAACGTCGCCAGAGGTATAAATGGCTCTTTCATTTCATGACTTTTCTATTTTATGTTATTTCTCATGCTTCCATTATGTTTTTGACTATACTTTACATACTCAGTACATTATTCGTAGTGACATCCTTTTGTTTGTGGATGCTGCATCATGCCCGTAGGTGGACAGGGAGATAGACTTGACCCATAGACTGCTTGTCCAGAGACTGCATAGAGGAGCTCCATTTGATTCGGAGCTGCAGCTGTTGGTACTATTCTTTTATGTATATGTATGGGCATGGTGGGGCCCTGTTCTGTCCTCATGATGATATTCATACTCTTCTTAGAGGCTCGTAGAGAGTCATGTATAGTAGATATCTTTTGCCTTGTCGGCTTATGTTTTGGTATATTATTTTATTAGCCTTGTCTGCTTGTGTATATGTGTAAGGGCATAGTTGTTGACATTGATATATAAAGGTGTTTTACCCATTGAAAATGGCATTATTATGGCATAGAATTCTTAATAGGCCATGTGGCTTACCTAGAGATGAATGTGAATGCACGATGAGAGGTGCCCAGTGGGTTAGCTCAGGTGCCCGTTATGACCCTCCGGTTGGGTTGTGACAGACTACCTTGGTGCCATAGAAAGCAAGTACGTAGTTGCCCCTTTTGAAGTCTGAACTATCGTTCGGTGTCTTAGAAATGCATAGGGTAAGTGTTCGTGCCAACACTTATAATTATCAGTCATTTTCCGTAATATCCTCTGGATATTCTTGTTGGCTGCTTCTACGGCTCCATTCATTTGTGGCTGGTCCGCAGTGGAATTTTGATGGATTATTTGGAATTGCTCATATAAGTCATCATCAAGTGACTGTTCAAATTTTCTCCATTGTCCGTTATGATGGACTCCGATATGCCGAATCAGCATATGATGTTATTTCACATGAAATTGACAGCCACTTTCTTTGTCACTTATTTGTGTGATGTGGCTTCCACCCACTTAGTGAAATAATCTATGGTGACTAAGATGAATCTGTGCCTATTAGATGCGGCTGGTTTGATGGGTCCAATGACCATGCCCTAGGCACCGAAAGGACAATGAGCTCATGACTTTGAGTTCACTTGGTGGGACTCAGATCAGGTCTCCATGGATTTGGCATTGATTGCATCTTTTCATGAACTTACTGCAGCTAGTTTCGATGGTCATCCAAAGAATAGCTTGCTCGTAAGATTTTCTTATCTAGAATGATCCAATTCATGTGAGGCGCACAAGTCCCATTATGTACTTCTTCTAACAATTTTGTGGCCTCTGCGGCATCCACGCATCTAAGCAATCCAAGATCCGGTGTTCTTTTGTAGAGTATTTCCATATGTAGGAAGAATCCATTAGCCATTCTCCGGATGGTTTTCTTTTGATTACTCGTGGTATTTTCGAGATATTCTCCGTTCTCCAAATATGCTTTTATGTCAGCGTACCATGGCTTACCATCGCGTCTCCACATGATAATAGTAAGCATGTTCTTCTCTTAAGCTTATCTCGAGTGGGTCAATGTAGCTTTTTTTGGGATGTTGTGTCATGGACGTTATGGTAGTAAGAGCACCGGCAAATTCATTTTGAGCCCTTGGCTTGTGCTTGAATTCAAATTTTCTTGAACTTTTTGTACAACCTTTGTGCGCGGTTAACATATGGCAAGATTTTGGTGTTCTTCGTGGCCCATTTCCTTATACTTAGTGAATTAGCATAACTGAATCACCTATTACCAATAACCCATGGATGTCCATGTTGAGTGCCATTCGGAGGACTAAGATGTAGACCTTGTATTCAGCCATATTGTTGGTACATCGGAACTTGAGCTTCGCGGCCATTGGGTAATGCTATCCTATTTCTGATACTAAGACTGCTCTGATTCCCGAACCTTTAAAATTGATTGCACCATTGAAAAACATTCTCTAGTCTAAATGGGGTTCAATTATGTCTTCATCCACCGTCAATACCTCTTCGTCCGGGAAGTATGTTTGAAATGGTTCGAGATCCTTTTGAACTGGGCTTTCTGCCAGTAGGTCGGCCAATGCTTGTCCTTTGATGGCCTTTTGTACCACGTATGTGATGTCAAATTCGCTCAATAAAATTTTCTACTTAGCCAATTTTCCTATAGGCATGGGTTGAAAGAAGATGTATTTGAGTGGATATAATTTAGATATGAAGTGAGTGGTGTATGACGACAAGTTGTGCCTCAACTTTTGGGCCACCCACATCAAAGCACAGCATGTTTTCTCTAGCAGAGTATATCTTGCCTTGGAGGCGGTGATCTTCTTACTCAGATAGTAAATTGCATGCTCTTTTTTGCCGATTTTGTCATGTTATCCTAACACGATCCAAAAGCGTTGTCTGATACTGATAGGCATAGCAGCAATGGGCTTCCCGATCTAGGAGGAATCGAAACCAGTGGGTTGGAAATGTACTTCTTGATGGTGTCGAATGCTTTTTGACACTCTTCAGTCCATTCCGTTAGCGCGTCTTTTTTCAACAATTTTAGTAAGGGCTCAACAATTACGGTCGATTAGGCTATGAACTGACCAATGTAATTTAATCTTCCCTGAAAACTCATTACCTCCTTCTTCATCTATGGTGGAGACAGCTCTTGGATAGCTTTAATATCTGACAGATCTAGCTCTAAGCCTCTTCGGCTAACTATGACCCCACGTAAACTTCTATTTCCTTGTGGATCATGTCATGAAAAATAGTGGTCATAGCGCTCATGTAAGTGGTGCCATCATTGTTGAGGCCGAATGGAAATACAAGGTACACTCCCCATGGCGTGATGAAAGCTATTTTCTCCGCATCTTCCTCCCTCATCAGAATTTAATGATACCCTGTGAAGCAATCCAAAAATGACTGCAACCTTCGCGCAATTGTCGATGAGTATATAGATATTCAAGAGGGGGGAAATTATCCTTGGGACTTGGTTGAGATCATGAGTAGTCTACATAGATTCGGATATTTCCATCATTCTTTGGTGCGGGCAGGATGTTGGCTAACTAGGTCGGGTATGATATCACCTCCACTACTCCAAATTTGATCTAATTTTTGACTTCATCCTTAATTTGGATGCTCAGATTGGCTTAAACTGCTGTCACGACCCACTTTAGCTAAGTCGTGTAGGCACTTACCTTTTCCACCTCGGTAAGCAAACCCTCAACCCAACGATAGTAAAATCCTAGATAAACAACTAAATAAGTGGAAGAGAATAAATCACGTAAGTCTGATAGTAATAATATAGAACAAGTGCGGAAATAAGAATATGCACCCCAGAGTCTGGTCTAATACATATAAGAGCATCTAGCTAGAAATATACAAGTCAAGAATATAATAATACCTCAAGTCTGAATATGTCTCAAAATGGAGAGTAAGACATAATTAAGGGGAGTCTTCAAGGCAGCAGACATCTCGTGCTCACCACAGACTCTAAGCAGTCTTGATAGCGACTATCAGCCACGAGAGACGGAGGTAGATCCAACCTGGGATTCTGCATTCATAAAAGGATGCGGCAAGTGCAGGTCAGTACAAAATCACAATACTGGTAGGTATCATAGGCCGACTAAGTATAACTAACATAATTCAGATAATAAAGTAAGATAAGTAGATAAATCTACAAGTACAAGTCAAACACAAGTCAGAACCGAGTACACGTCACCACCTAGGTTGAGGCATCAAAACCCAAATGTGCCAAGTCTCAATATTTCCGATCCGAAACCAAACAACACAGTAAGTCACCAGATCATCACAATATAAGCCATAATATAATGCAATGTAATGCAATGATGTATGAATGCAAATGTAATGCAATGCTGTGTACAAATGTATCCGGACAGATGTATCGACGCCTCGGTAACAAATCCAGGGTGACTCGTGAAGCCTAAGTACTACTTGTGCCGGATCTTCGTCCAACAGACAAACGAGACTCTGAACCTATGCCCACGGAGGCTTTTCATCAGCACAACCCATGGGGGACCCGCGGAGTCTATGTACCTTACGATCCGGCAACAACATGGGATACCGCTACCACTCAACCACGATTTCGGGACAACCATCGAATATGAGATCTCACGTCACTCTCATCCAAACCAACCCCAGATCATCACAGTGTTTCCTCAAGTATCAACAATTTATCAACAGTAGATCCTGAAGGATTAGAATACGTGCAATGTATGAGTCAACATCAATAATCAGACCAATATCACAAGTACCAAGCATGGGTATGCGAATAATATCATGAAAGACTACACAAGTCATATATTACACTATCCTCGTATCAAATGTCAACAAGTAAGATACTACCATATCATGAACAGGATGGATCAATAGTCTCCAATGTTACCATCACTACATGGCATCAAGCCAACAATAATAGAACAAATCATATCATAACACAACGGGGTGGCTAGCCCCAATCATATAACAGGGCCCAATCCAAGACAATATCCAACCCAACTTCATACTCGAAGGTTTACGTGCTTTGTCGGACAATATCATCTAAATATATGCTTCGCTAAATGCAGTCTCACCATAGGATAAGTCATAACCTACCTGGAAGGCTGAAAGACAATAACACCAAGGATCACTCCTTAGCCTTTCCTTTCCGCTAAACCTCGAAATCAAGAAAGTCTAAGCATATTCGAAATCTTGATTAGAAATCATGAAGATCGATACCTATATTGCTACCATTCAAACTGGTTCAAAAACCAACCCTAGAATTTGAGAAAACGGGGCCCACAAGATCAAAACGGGAAATTCGGGGGTAAATTATCCAATTAAGAACTAGGTGATCAAAATCCATCAACTAATTGCTAAATTAACTCAAGGATTCATCCAATTTCGAAATCCAAGCCAAACCCCCAATTTTGGATATAAAACCTAACTCTTATATTCAAGAACTCAACACTAATAATGGAAGGTATTTGACTAACAGCCTTAGATACATCATAATCTACCATAAACCCAACCAACAAAACTTGATTTAGAAGCCTAGATAAAATATCCATTAAAACCCACATTAGTCTCCCATTACTAATGAACTAACAAGGAAAAAGGATTCTAAGATGATTAGGAATAATGGAATAGCAAAAAGATTAGAAGGATTTACCACCAAGAATCTTCTCTAATAATCCTCTAGAATAATTCCCAAGAGCTCAATTTTTGGAATGGTAATAAATGAGGGACTTAAGACATTTGACACTTAATTTAATGAACTAACTGCCCATCACCCGCTTCCGCGATAATATTACCGCTCCAGCTGTCCCATGACCTATACTGCAGTCATGCCCAAATGGCACAGACCGCTTCAGCAGCAAGGTGAACACTACAGCGGTACTGCGACCGCGATGGTGGTGCCGCCAATGCGGGCACCAGACACCAGAAAACTATTCCTATTTCACAACTCAACCCGAATTTCTGACTAACTCTCGATGCCATCTGCTCACAAACCACATACACAGACACATATAAAACACTCTACAAATGCCCTCGTGGCCTAGATATTCCTAACGGAGGACTCGTTGACTGAGTTAACCCCCGATACCTCAATTCCAACTTCCTCACCCAAGTCTCAAAATGCATCCGAGTATATTGGGAATCGAACCAGATATACATACAAGTTTTAAAAGACCATCCGGACCTATCAAAATCCATAAATTTTAAAAAATGGTCCGTTTTCCCAATGGTCAACTTTGAGTCAACTCTTTTTTGCTTTAAGCCAAAATTTCACAAAAAGTCGCTTGAATAAAATCTAAACTCCTCAGGAAGCGTGTCAGCGGTCTCCTCGGTTCAAAAGTGAGGTAACCAAGCTCGAAAAAGGGTCAAAAGTGCCGAAAAGACTGTAACGACCAAGTAGGTCTTTAAATCAAGTACTAATTAAACCATCGCTCGTCCTCAAGCAAAGAAAGGAAAAGAGCGGGGAAGTACCTAAATCAGTGAACAATTGGGGATATCGGCCACACATGTCAGACTCAGTCTCCCAAGTTGCCACCTCAATAGGACGATGCTTCCATTGTACCTTCACAGAAGCAATCTCCTTGGACCTCATTTTCTGAATTTGCCTATCCAAGATCGCGATTAGCTCCTCCTCGTACGTCAAATTCTCATCAAGCAATACCGAATCCCAACAAACAATGTAAGTACCACTGGCATGGTACTTCTTCAACATAGAAACGTGATCAACCTAATGAACTCCCGCCAAGCCTGGTGGCAAGGCTAACTCATAAGCAACATTACCCACACGGTCAACAATGTCAAATGGGCCACTATACCTGGGGCTCAACTTGCCCCTTTTCCAAAACCTCATAACATCCTTCATGGGTGAATTCTTTAATAGAACATGGTCACCAACAACAAACTCTAAATCTCAGCTGTTACAACTCGAAAAATTTTATGTCGTTGCACGGTAAATAGACTAACGCAGGGTAAGATATATATGATGTCCCTACAAATAAGAAGGGGCACTTAACGATTCTAATTAAGATTCCAACGACATTCGAGGCAAGAGAAGAAAGTTCGTTGAAGAATGTAAAGTATAAGTCGTGTTTTGAAAAAGGTTTGCAAGTACCGAGCTAATATTGATTTAATAATGTCTTGAGGAAAAGTTATATGGCTCATTAGATTGTTAATGAAGTGTTAAACAAGTACTAAGATGGTTCCATAAGGATTGAAGATCAAACAAATCGACGAGATTAACTTTGGAAAAATGGAGTTATATGGCCACTTATATGGTCCGTATAACTTTATATGGTCCGTATAGCCTTACAAAAAAGGTAATTTCCCTGATGGTGAAATACGGTTACTTATACGGACCGTATAAGGGTCCGTATAACTCCCATCGGGCTGAGTATTTTTCCAAGTATAAATATAAGTTCCCACTTCTAATTTCTCATTTTTCCAACTTCTCCACTTCTCTCAAGACCTCTAGAAGGTTCCACACATTTCACTAACATAAATTCAAGGGAAATCAAAGACCAAATACCAAAACTAGTATAATTAATTTCAAGAATGCTAATGAGGGTTGATGGAAGCTAGAAATTTCATTGGAAGAGGAGCTAGGGTTTTCTCCAAGTAAAGCATTTCAATCCAAAACCCGTTCCTTCCCAATCAAAGATGAGTTTATGTTCATTTCATGCCATTAAGAGTATTGAATGGTTGAAAGACTTGGATTATGAAAGAAAGTAGAAAATGGGTTATAAATATGAGAATAGTGGAATTCGTGAATGGTAACTTGACTTGAATCATAGTTCCTGTCATGTTATGGTTATAATCTCGTTATGAATGATATTAAGAATTTTGAAGAAACCTTATATGTGAATGAATGCGACGTTGGGTGATAACCGTGGTTATGGATGACTTTGAGAGGAGATTTTGGGAATTGAATAATGACTAACTTAATGAAGTTCATTGATTATGATATTGTGAGTGCGTTGTTGATGTTTGGGAGTTGTTATACTATATGGAGAAAGTTATAGAAACAAAGGAGATGCTGTCCAATTTTCATTAGCTTAAGCTTAAGCGTGTTTCCGGTTATCTAACCTTGGTACGAACTCTCTTGAATGTAGAATCGCGAACATTGGAGGGAAGCGTTTAATCGATAAAGTTAGAGAAGCGTAAAGGTATGTGAGGCTAGTCCGTTCTTTTTCTAAGGCATGATTCCTATAATATGACATTCCTTTATCTTTCCATGACTTTCTCATATCCCGAAAATTTTAAGTCTATGGCTATCAAGGGCTACTCATAAGATAATGAGAAGAGACGTGTTATGAACGTGATAATGATGACGATGAATCTAAATCTAGAGGCCCTGAAGCTCATGATATGATATTTTTATGAAGCTAATGATCATTATATGATTCCTTGATGTTATATATTGATGCTAGACTCACCTTATAATGCTAGTTCCTTCAAGGTTAGACATGACGATCATGACTACTCCATAACGTAATCGGAGGTTCTCAACCTTACGTCACCCCGATTGAGGTGTAGTTTTTAATTGATTTCTAATGCATGCATTATGATAAGTATATAATGATGAGATTACATCGTGCCTAGATAGCCGGACATGACACCGCTAAGGCGGGCGGCTTGAGATAGCATCGTGCCTAGATGGCTGGACATGACATCGCTAAGGCAAGCTGCTTGAGATAACACTGTACCTAGATGGCCGGACATGACACCGCTATGGCGGGCGGCTCTGTGCCTAGATGGCCGGACATGACACCGCTAAGGCGGGCGGCTTATGGTAACACCGTGCCCATTTGGCCGAACATAACACCACTAGTGGGCAGCGTGTGATAGTTACCCGGACTCGGGTTAACAATGATGGTATATTTTATATGCATAATATGTGTTTCCATTAGTTAAACAGGCATAGTATTCGCCTTAAGAGGCAATTGACGTATAGGTTATATCTTCACCTTATGTTTCATTATTTCTTTATTATGCTAGTATTATTCATGCCTTACATACTCATTACATTTTTTCTACTGACATCCTTTCATTTTGGATGCTGTGTTCATGCCCATAGGTAGAGAGGGAAGTGGCCCAAATTCCTAGGAGCTACTTAGCAGATTCTCAGGAGCACTCCACTATTTCGGAGGTGCCATTTTGATACATTATTTTGTGTTTATATTCGGGTATGACGGGGTCTTGTTCCGTCCTTATGTCTCAGTACTCTAGTAGAGGCTCTTAGATACGGATGCGTGGGTAGTTGTCGACTTATGGATACATCAGTGTATATTCTTGTATATCATTTTTACAGCTGTCAGGGCTTATGTCTATTTATGTATTGCCTTGGAGATTATATGTGTCTAGGATGAGTATGATGACTAGCGTAATGAGTGGTGCTCGGTAGTCAGCTCTGGGTACTTGTCATGGCCCTCGGGCCGGATCGTGACAAAAGAGGTATCAGAGCAGTTTCGTCCTAGGGTGTGTCTATGAGCCGTGTCCAGTAGAGTCTTGTTTCTGGGTATGAAGCGTGCCAAACTTATAAACGAAGGCATGGGGCATTTAGGAAAAATGATTTGTTTTTCTTCTTGTTAGATCGTGTCATAGAGCCATGTTATAAGATTTCCTTTCCTATAATTGTGCATTATGATTTCGACGTCTTTACGGTAAAGTGAAAACCCACGGCGCCCGGAAAGGGCAAGGCTACGACAGAAAGGCGGATGGAAAGGGAGCCGCCGATGAATGTAGAAGAAGGTGAATCCCATAATGAGGCTCCATCCAATACCTCTCACACTCCGCCTATTCTAGAAGAACAAGGAGGGGCTTCAACTCCGGCTCCTATGCCTCCAGTTCCTCCACCGGCTGTTTCGGGTCAACAGATGATCGAGGCCTTTCAGTTATTGACCCAGTTGGTTGCCGCTCAGGCCCAACGGTAAAGTACGTGTCCTGGTAATAGAGCCACTAGTGCAAGGGCCCATGATTTCATGAGTTTAAATCCCCCAAAAATTTTCGAGTCGAAGCCGGATGAAGACCTGCATGGTTTTATAGATGAGATATTGAGGACGTTGAGGATCATCCATGCTTCGAATACCGAGTCAGTGGAGTTAGCATCTTATAAACTCCAGGATGTAGCGGTCTTATGGTATAATAATTGGATATCTTCGAGGAAGGAAAACGCACCTCCCCAGTTTGGCAAGAATTTGTAGATGTTTTCCTTCGTTACTCTTTATCACCCGAGGTTCGATGGGCCCGAGCTGACAGGTTTCTGAATCTAAAGCAAGGGAATATGAGTGCTTGGGAGTATAGCCTTCACTTTAATTCATTGGCTAGATATGCTCCGACTATGGTGGCTGATATGGGAGATAGAGTACTTAGATTTATGAGTGGCTTAAGGCCACATTTGTTCAAGGATTGTCTGACGGCTTCATTACAGGAGGGCATGGATATTTCCCGTATTCAGGCCCATGCCCGAACCTTAGAGGAGCAAGCGCCGGCCGCGCGAGGCGAGCGTGATGTTGATAGAGACGAGAAGAGGGCCAGATCTGCTAGCGGTGAGTATAGAGGGGGTCAGCAACAGTATTCCAGGTATTCGGGCTAGTCCACGACTAGTGCACCTCCTCGGTTCACGGGTAGGAGATTTGACCGCCTCATTTATTCTGGTTCAGGTCAAAGTTCGAGGGTATCAGATTCCCAATTTAGAGGTGATCCTGGCCAGAGGAGACCACTGGCTCCGCGATGTAGTCAGTGTAGAGAGTTACATTGCGGCTCGTGTCGCCAAGGTTTAGATTTTTGTTATGTTTGTGAGCAGACTAGGCACGTGATGCTTGATTTTCCCTCGAGGCACGGTAGAGGTGGGGTTTAGCCCACAGGATCAGTAGCCGATTCTTCTTCATCTGTGCGCCCGTAGGGCTGACTTTCCAGACTCCGGTAGGCCGCGGTAGGGGCAGAGGAGGAGCATCCAGTTTAGGTGGCACCCAGCCCCATATTTATGCTTTAGCCAAACGACAGGATCTTGAATACTCTCTAGATGTGGTTACAGGTGTACTATCCATATTCTCTCATGACGTTTATGCATTGATAGATCCGGGTTCTACGTTGTCGCATATTACTCCTTATATTACTGGCCGTATTGGGGTGAAACCTGAGCCAATTAAACTTTTCGAGGTATCTACTCTGGTTGGTGAGCTAGTAATAGCTAGGCAAGTATACAAGAATTGTGTGGTGGTGGCATGTAATCGTCAGACTATTATGGATTTAATTGAGCTGGAAATGTTAGATTCTGATGTGATTATGGGCAAGGACTGGTTGGCCTTTTGTTATGCTAATATCAATTGCAGAACAAAAATAGTTTGATTCCAATTCCTTGGAGAACCCGTGCTTGAATGGAAAGGGAATACAACGTCTCGAAAAGGTAGGTTTATTTACTACCTTAAGTCAAGAAAGATCATAGCTAAAGGCTATATTTATCATTTAATTTGAGTTCATGATACAGAAGCAAAGCCACTAACTTTTCAATCCGTCCCGATAGTAAATAAATTTTCGGATGTATTTCCAGACGAACTTCTAGGCCTTCCTCCGGAGAAGAAAGAGTTAATCAGTGAGCTTCATCAGCTAGCAACTCTCGGAGTTCGTCTAATTAATTCAGGTGATGCAGGAATTGGTATTCACAGCCCAGCTATTTCATCCTTCGATATGGAGGTGAGAGAGAGCCAATACAAAGATCCCCAGTTGAGTCACTACAGGGATACATTTCCGGAGAAAGAGAAGTACCCATTTGAAGTTTCTGCAGATGGAGTTCTTAGGTACCAACACAGGCTATGTGTTCCAAATGTTACAGGACTATGTCGTTGGATTCTAGAAGAAGCTCATTACTCTAGGTATTCTATTCACCCAAGAGCGACAAAGATGTATCACGATCTCAAGTTAATGTATTGGTGCGATAGAATGAAGAAAGACATAGCAGAATTTGTAGCTCAATGTCCAAATTGCCAACAAGTGAAAGTTGAGCATCAAAAGCTAGGAGGATTGTTACAAGCCATGGAAATTCCAGCCTGAAAATAGGAAGTGATCAACATGGATTTCATTATAGGGTTGCCTCATTCCTGACGCAAGTATGACTCCATATGGGTGATCGTGGACAGATTCACGAAATCAGCTCATTTTCTTCCAATCAGAACCACATATTCCGCAGAAGATTATTCAAGGTGTTATCTTAATGAGATTGTGAGACTTCATGGTGTCCCGATATCTATTATCACAGATAGAGAAGCACAATTTACGGCTAAAGATCACAAGTCTTTCCAAGAAGGCTTGGGTACTCAGGTAAGGCTTAGCACAGCGTTTCATTCACAAACTGATGGGCAAGCCGAACGCACTATTCAGACTTTGGAAGATATGTTACGGGCATGTGTGCTAGATTTCGGTGGTAGTTAGGATGACCACTTATCTCTTACTGAGTTTGCATACAACAAGAATTATCATTCTAATATTCAGATGGCCCCGTATGAAGCTCTATATGGAATAAAGTGTAGATCTCCAATTGGATGGTTCGAAGTAGGAGAGATACAACTAATAGGTCCAGAGTTGATTCAACAAGCGGTGGAAAAGATCAAGGTTATCCGAGATCGATTATTGACCGCCCAGAGTCGCCAAAAATCTTATCCGGACAACCGTCAGTGAGACTTAGAATTCCAAGTTGATGATTGGGTATTCTTAAAAGTATCACCGATGAAAGGCGTGATGAGATTTGGTAAGAAGGGAAAATTAAGTCCCCGATACATTGGACCTTATAAGATTGTCCGCAAGATAGGCCAAGTGGCTTATGAACTAGACTTACCCCCAGAACTTGAATCAGTCCATCCAGTTTTCCATGTATCGATGCTCCATAAGTGCGTTAGAGATCCTACTAGAATCGGTTCTGTAAATAATGTTCAAGTTACGGAAAGGTTGACTTATGAAGAGGTACCCAATGCCATGTTAGATAGGAAAGTGCGGAAACTTAGAAATAAAGAGGTAGCCTCAGTTAAAGTCTTTGGTGAAACAATAATCGAGAGTAAATAAATTGGGAAGCAGAAGAAAACATGAAGTCCAAGTACCCACATTTGTTTCCACCCCGGAACAGATTCAAGATGCGACATCAGTATTATGAGGTATAAAATGCTTTTTTTTAATGCTTTTGGTCATGTGTGGCCATATTTTCTTGCCATTGTATTGTTGCCCTGTGAGGCATTGTTACTGTGGGTTGTTGTGATAGGATGGTAGCGCCACATTATAGGGGAAATTCCGAAGAAATTTCTATAGGATTCTCGAGAACTTAACATTCGAGGACGAATGTTTTTAAAGGGGGGAAGAGTGTGACACCTCGAAAAATTTCATGTCGTTGCACGGTAAATAGACTAACGCTGGGTAAGATGTATATGATATCCATACAAGTAATAAGGGGTACTTAAAGATTCTAATTAAGATTCCAAAGACATTCGAGGCAAGAGAAGAAAGTTCGTTGAAAAATGTAAAGTATAAGTCATGTTTTAAAAAGGGTTTGCAAGTATCGAGCTAATATTGATTTAATAATGTCTTGAGGAAAAGTTATAACGCTCCTTAGATTGTTAATGAAGCGTTAAACAAGTGCTAAGAAGGTTCCATAAGGATTGGAGATCAAACGAATCGACGAGATTAACTTCAGAAAAATGGAGTTAAATGACCACTTATACCGTATAAGGGTCCGTATAACCTTACAGAAAAGGGAATTTCCCTGATGGTGAAATACGGTAACTTATACGGACCGTATAATATTATACGGACCGTGTAAGGATCCATATAACTCCCATCGGGCTGAGTATTTTTCCAAGTATAAATATAAGTTCCCACATCTAGTTTCTCATTTTTCCAACTTCTCCACTTCTCTCAAGACCTCTAGAAGGTTCCACACATTTCACTAACATAAATTCAAGGGAAATCAAAGATCAAATACCAAAACTAGTAGATCAAGTGCAAGAATTCTAATGAGGGTTGATGGAAGCTAGAAATTTCTTTGGAAGAGGAGCTAGGGTTTTCTCCAATTGAAGCATTTCCATCCAAAACCCGTTCCTTGACAATCAAAGGTGAGTTTTATGTTCATTTCATGCTATTAAGAGTATTGAATGGTTGAAAGACTTGGATTATGGAAGAAAGTAGAAAATGGGTTGCAAATATGAGAATGGTAGAATTCTTGAATGGTAACTTGACTTGAATCATAGTTCTTGACATGTTATGGGTATAATCTCATTATGAATGATATTAAGAATGTTGAAGAAACCTTGTATGTGAATGAATGCGATGTTGGGTGATAACCATGGTTATGGATGACTTTGAGAGGAGATTTTGAAAATTGAATAATGACTAACTTAACGAAGTTCATTGATTATGATATTGTGGGTGTGTTGTTAATGTTTGGGAGTTGTTATATTATATGGAGAAAGTTATAGAAACAAAGGAGATGTTATCCAATTTTCATTAGCTTTAGCTTAAACTTAAGTGTGTTTCCGGTTATCTAACCTTAGTACGAACTCTCTTGAATGTAGAACCGCGAACATTGGAGGGAAGTGTTTAATCGATAAAGTTAGAGAGGTGTAAAGGTATGTGAGGCTAGTCCTTTCTTTTCCTAAGGCATGATTCCTATAATATGACATTCCTTTATGTTTCCATGACTTTCTCATATCCCGAAAATTATAAGTCTATGGCTATTAAGGGCTACTCATAAGATAATGAGAAGAGACGTGTTATGAACATGATAATGATGACGATGAATCTAAATCTAGAGAGACCACCGAAGCTCATGATACGATATTTTTATGAAGCTAATGATCCTTATATGATTCCTTAATGTTATCCATTGATGCTAGACTCACCTTATAATGCTAGTTCCTTCAAGGTGAGACATGATGATCATGGCTACTCTATAATGGAATCGGGGGTTCTCAACCTTACGTCACCCCGATAGAGTTGTAGTTTTTAATTGATTTCTAATGCATGCATTATGATAAGTATATAATGATAAGATTACACCGTGACTAAATGGCCAGACATGACACCACTAAGGCGGGCGGCTTGAGATAACACCGTGCCTAGATGGCCGGACATGACACCGCTAAGGCTGGCGGCTTGAGATAACACCGTGCCTAGATGGCAGGACATGACACCGCTAAGGCGGGCGACTTGAGATAACACCGTGCCTAGATGGCCGGACATGACACCGCTAAGACGAGCGTCTTATGATAACACTGTGCCCATTTGGCCGGACATGACACCACTAGTGGGCGGCGTGCGATAGTTACCAGGACACAAGTTAATGATGATGGTATATTTGATATGCATAATATGTGTTTCCATTAAAGGTTAAGCAGGCATAGATTTCACCTTAAGAGGTAATTGACATACATGTTATATCTTCACCTCATGTTCCATTATTTGTTTGTTATGCTAGTATTATTCATGCCTTACATGCTCAGTACATTTTTCGTACTGACGTCCTTTCTTTTTGGACGCTATGTTCATGCCCACAGGTAGACAGGGAGGTGGCCCAGATTTCTAAGAGCTACTTAGCAGATTCATAGCAGCACTCCACTATTCCAGAGGTGCCATTTTGATACATTATTTTGTGTATATATTCGGGTATGACGGGGTCTTTTCCCTTCCTTATGTCTCAATACTCTTGTAGAGGCTCATAGGTACGGATGCGTGGGTAGTTGTCGTCTTATGGATACATTAGTGTATATTCTTGTATATCATTTTTGCAGCCGTGAGGGCTTATGTATATTTATGTATTTCCTTGGAGATTATATGTGTTCAGGATGAGTATGATGTCTAGCGTAATTAGTAGTGCTCGGTAGTTAGCTCTGGGTACCCTTCATGGCCCTCTGGTTGGGTCGTGACATCAGGCCTTCCGGTCCGCATACATCTTCTACCGATTCTGAGCTGCCACTAGCTTGGCCTGAATAACTCACTCTATCAAGGGACTCTCTCAACAGATCTGTACCCAGAGGTCAAACCTCAAGCCTATCGAACCTGCCAACTGTAGATCTACATCTCCTACCACATAAACCCTCAAAAGGCACTATGTCAACATTCTAATGATAACTGTTGTTGTACGCAAACTCTGCCAAGGGTAAGTGTTGATCCCAATGACCTCCAAAATCAATAACACAAGCTCTTAACATGTCCTTGAGCATCTGAATGGTCCGCTCGGACTGCCTATCGGTCTGGGGATGAAAAGATGTACTAAGATCCAATCGGGTACCCAACTCTTCATGAAAAGCCCTCCAGAAATGGAAAGTGAAGATAGTGCCCCGATCAGATATGATAAAAATAGGAACCCCATACAACCTCATAATATCCCGACTGTATGACTTGGATAACTTCTCCGCAGCATAAGAAACCTGAACCGGAACAAAATGAGCGGACTTAGTCAACCGTTCAACTATCACCGAAATAGAATCAAACTTTCCCAGGGTCTTCGAAAGACCCACAACAAAATCCATGGCAATCCTCTCCCACTTTCACTTGGGAATGGGCATCCTCTGAAGTACACCACCGGGTCACTGGTGCTCATACTTGACTTGCTGACATTCCCACACTTCGCAAAGAAATCATCTATATCTCTGTTTATCTGACGCAACCAATAGTGCTACATCAAATCACGATATATCTTTGTCGCCCCTGGATGAATGGAATACTGAGAACTATGAGCCTCAGTCAAGATCAACTGAATCAAATCACCAACACGAGGAACACACAGGCCCCTCTTAGCTCTCAAAATGCCCTTAAAATCAATCATGGCATCCTTGGCCTCACCCCTTAAAACCCTATCTCGAATCTTACTCAACTGAGCATCCTCAAACTGATGAGTCCTGATCTGATCCAATAAAGATGACCTCGCCTCTATACAAGCCAAAACTCTGCCTGGGGCAGAAATATCAAGACGAACAAAACTGTTGGCCAGAGTCTAAACCTCTATGGCCAACGGATGCTCGGACCAATCAAACGAGCTAAACTCCCCATACTCATTGCCTTGCGACTCCAGGCATCAGTCACAACATTGACTTTCCTGGGATGATAGAGAATAGAAATGACATAGTCCTTCAGGAGCTCCATCCATCAGCACTGCCTGAAACTAAGATCTCTCTGGGTAAACACATGCTGAAGGCTACGGTGATCGGTAAAAACCTCATAATGGACACCGTAAAAATAATGCCTCCAAATATTGAAAGCAAAGACCACTGCCAACAACTCCAAATCATGGGTAGGATAATTCTTTTCATGAATCTTCAACTGACGGGAAGTATAACCTATCACTCTACCCTCCTGCATCAACACAGCACCCAAACCCATACGGGATACATCACAATAGACCGCGAAATCCTTACCCTCCACGGGTAATACAAAGATCTGGGCTGAAGTCAAAAGAAGTTTGAGCCTTTGAAAGCTGTCCTCACAATCATCAGACCACTCTAAGGGAACATCTTTCTGAGTCAATCTGGTCAAAGAAGACCCAATAGCAGCAAAATCCTTCACAAAGTGGCGGTAATAGATGGCCAAACCCATAAAATTACCAACCTCGATATCAGTAGTGAGCCTCGCCCAATCCCTCACAGCCTCAATCTTCTATGGGTCAACCATAATCCCATCCTTAGACATAACGTTGCCCAAGAAGGCCACAGACTCCAACCAAAACTCACACTTTCAAAACTTAGCAAACAAGCTATGCTTTTTCAACAGCCCAAGAACAGTACGAAGATGGCTCTCATACTCCTCTCTACTCTTGCAGTACACCAAGATATCACCAATAAAAAAATCATGAATGAGTCAAAGAATAGCCAAAAGACGTCATTTATCAAAGTCATAAATGCAGTCGGGGCATTAGTAAGCCCAAAAGATATCACTAGAAACTCATAGTGTCCATATCTCGTCCGAAAGGCTGTCTTCGGAATATCCTCACCCTTGATCCTCAACTGGTGGTAGCCTAAACACAAGTCAATCTTTGAAAATACTGAAGCACCCTGAAGCTGGTCAAATAAGTCATCAATACTAGGCATAGGACACTTGTTCCGAATAATAAACTTAGTTAGTTGGCGATAAGCAATGCACATCCTCATGGTTCCATCTTTCTTTTTCACAAATAACACAGGAGCACCCCAAGGGGAGACACTCAGACTAATGAACCCATTGCTTAATAAATCCTTCAACGGCTCCTTCAGCTCTCTCAACTCGGCAGGTGCCATCCGATATAGAGGAATAGAAATAGGGAAAGTGCCCGGATCCAAGTCAATATAGAAGTTAATGTCGCGATCGAGTGGCATACCCGACAAATCAGACGGGAATACCTCCGTGAACTTGCTTACAATAGGAATGAACTCAAGAGGTAGAGATGCAACAGTCGTGTCACACACATGAGCCAGATAAGCTAAACACCCCTTATTGACTAATTTCTTTGCCTGAAGTAAGGAAATAATCTTTTTCAAAGCGGTACTGGAAGTACCCTTCCACTCGAGTCTAGGAATGCCCGGCATGGCTAAGGTGACTATCTTGGCGTAATAATCCAAGATCGCGTGATAAAGAGAAAGCCAGGTCATACCCAAGATAACATCAAAATCCACCATATCAAGAATTATCAAATCTACCCAAGTGTTAACCAAACACGACTGATAAACTCGATCAATCACAATAGAATCTCCAACCGGAGTACGCACATGAATAGGTACAGCTATGCTATCACAAGGCAAATAACAATCAATGGCATGATATGCAGACACAGTCGATTGAGTGGATCAAGGATCAAATAACACATATGCTACTCTATGACAGATAGAAATTATACCTGAAATAACAGCATCTGAGGCCTCTCCCTCTTCTTACCCAAAAATTAGTAATAATGGGCCCCACCACGTCTAGTTTGAGATCCCTTTCTCGCACTCTGGGACCCACCTCTAACTGCCTGGGATCCACCTCTAGAACCCTGAGAACCACCGCGGCCTGACCGAGCACCACCCTCTGAGAAGTACCACCTCGACCACCAAATGATGTCGGAGTCCTCGGTGGCTGATAATCTCACTTGGTTCCGGAACATCTCCTAGCAATATGCCCAATCTCTCCACATGAAAAACAAGTCAGAGAGGTCGGAGATTGATAAACTGAAGCTGAGGACTCATATGACACAACCCTATCTACCGGTCGAGAAAACGAACTCTCAGGAGCTCTCTGCCTGGGTGGCTTACTAGAGGAAGTCTGCTAAGCTGAATGCACGGGGCTGCCAAAATATGGCTGATATGGCCTAGAAGACTGACCGACGCCCCTTGAATTAGAATCACTATAACTCACAATCTGACGCTGCCTCCCTCACCACCACCTCCAAATGCACGGGCCTTAGTGGCCTCAACCAAAGACGCATACTCAACGATGGATTGGAAGGAAGCCCCTACAACCTCCATCTGATGTTAAGGAATTTTAAGAGAACCGACTAGCCCACTAATAAAATGCCTAATCCTGCTAGGTTCAGTAGGGATCAAGAGAGTGGAATAATGGGCTAGATACAGATAAAGGGTCATATAAGCATCCACAGACATACCCATCTGCTGAAGATGTAGAAACTCCTCCCTAAGCGCCTTTCTCAAAGACCGGGCCACATACTTCTCAAGGAAGGCCCCGTAGAACTGAGTCCAAGTCAGGGGAGGAGAACCCAAAGGTCTGTAGGCAATATAATACCTCCACTAAGTCTTCGCGTCACCACAAAAATGTTAGGACACATAGTCAACTCCGTGAGTCTCTACGATCCTTAACCTATGTAGCAACTCATGCATATCTAAGATGAACTAATAAGCATCCTCTGCAGTAGTACTTGAAAACCTCGGCTGCTCCAACTTCCTAAACCTCCCAACAAGATCCTGATCAGACACAGTCATAACAACGCCCTCCATGGGCCTCAGATTATCACCCAGGGCTGGCACTACATTAATACGGGGAGCCATAGCTGTAACGGCGTATGCTACACGAGTAGGTCTCTGCTCAGGGGTCTGCGCCCCAACTCTGGTCTTTGAAGCTCCGCTAGGAGTAGTAACACCAGCGGCATCCTGCTTGGCATCTAGATGAAGTAAAATACAGGCCATAGTATCCTGCATAGTCTGATCAGAAGTAATCTCGGGCTGTGTCTGTGCTTGGGTCACACCCTCCTCGACGGCCTGATCTCGATCTTGCTGGTCCTCAGGCTCTGGAGATGGAGATCTCTCGGGCTGCTGTCCTACCGCAGGAGCCCTGCCCCTGGCTGGGGAAGCCCAATGGCCTCTAGCTCTGTCGCGCCCTCTGGCTGTAGCTCGCCTTCTGGGCCCAGTCAAAGCTACGGGCTTTGGCACCTGACCTCGAGTTATAATAGCTCGAGTCCTCACCATAAGTGAGAGAAGAGATAAGAGTCAAATACCAATTTAATTGTTCTGAATACCAATTAGAATAAAGTAGCATGAAAGATGGAAAGAAAGTGAGATTCCCTAAATGTCCTATAGCCTCTCGTAGAGAAGTGCGGAGCTCATCGTACCGATCCACGAGACTCTACTAGGCACGCTCTTGTATTATAGACTGGGTAACCTAGGACTCTGATACCAACTTATCACGACCCACTTTAGCTAAGTCGTGCAGGCACTTACCTTTTGAGCTCGATAAATGAACCTTCAACCCAATGATCGTAAAAACGTAAATAAACAACTAAATAAACGGAAGAGAATAAATCACGCAAGTCTGACGATAATAATATAGAATAAGAGCGGAAATAAGAAAATACACCCTAGATTCTGGTCTAATCCATACAAGAGCATCTAGCTAGAAATATATAAGTCTGGAATATAAGAATACATCAAGCCTGGATATGTCTCAGAATGGAAAGTAAGACATAATTAAGAGGAATCTTTAAGGCAGCGGACATCTCAGGCTCACCCTGTAGACTCTAAGCAGTCTTGATAGCGACTATCAGCTACGAGAAATGGAGGTAGATCCAACCTGGAATTCTGTATTCATAAAAGAATGCAACAAGTGTAGGTCAGTACAAAACCACAGTACTGGTAGGTATCATAGGCCGACTAAGTATAGCTAACATAATAAAGTTAGATAGAGCAGATAAATAAACAAGTATAAGTCAGAACCAAGTACACGTCACCACCTAGGTTGAGGCATCTAAATCCAAGTGTGCCAAATCTCAATATACCTGATCCGAAACCAAACAACACAGTAAGTCACCAGATCATCATAATATAAGCCATAATATAGTACAATGCAATGCAATGATATATGAATGCAAATGTAATGCAATGCTGTGTACACATGTATCTGGACGAAAATATCGACGTCTCGGTAGTAAACCCAGGGTGACTCGTGAAGTCTAAGTACTACTTGTCTCGGATCTTTGCCCAACAGATAGACAAGACTCAAGACCATTTTCCCATGGAGGATTTTCATCAGCACAACCCATGGGGTACCTACGGAGTCCATGTACCTCATGGTCCGGCAACAACCTGGCATACCGCTACCACTCAACCACGATTCCGGTACAATCATCGAATATCGGACCTCACGTCACTCCCATCCAAACTAACCCCAGCTCATCACAGTGTGCACAACTGGTCATTTTGTAGTCTTCAAAGAATATGTGGAATACATTAGAGGTTCAGGTCATGTTTAAAAACTTTAAACAGGTTTGTAGGCATGCTAATTACATAAATGAACTAATTAGGCATCATTGATCCAAGCAGCAATCAATACTAAACTGCAAACATGTTGACATCTCAAGGAACAAGTAGGTACTAAATATAAATAGGATTTCATTATCATTTAGCTAACGAGGAATTATAAAAGAAAAACTTATCATAAATAATCATTAACCTGAGCCTGTCCAGATCTGTTGAATTTAGTTTATGCTAGTTACACTTTAACAAGAAGGTTTCTGAACTCTACTAGGGTGTTACTTGCATCAATAAAGTTTTTGAAACTTATTAAGTTACGGTAAGATACACTAATCCACACATAATGTCTATTTACTCAACTGGACAGGCTAATTACTATTTATAACTTTGAATTAACCTAGTTAAGTACAAGGGATCCACCTTACTAATTCTAAATCATGAACTAATCAGCATATCACTAATACTACTACCACTATTATTAATATCCACCCTATCTAAGAATAAAACATATAACTAGCTACATTAATGCTAATCAAACAAGAACAAGCAATTTACTACTTGAACAAAACTAAATAAGGATTAAAAAAACAAATAAGCAAATAGGCATGTGAGAACTACGTTACAATCTACTTAACTAACAAATATGCTAAATAAATAATTAACATTAAACTAAGACAAGCACATAAACATAGAAAAATAAAGAAAGAAAGAGCATTTAACTTTCTTATGCACAGCCCTGATCGAGATTTTGAAATCTTTGCTCCTCCTCGAAACTCAGCCACAAACAAGAAATCAACAATTAATTTTTTAAACTAAACTTAAACTCAACAAAAATGCTAAAACCCTAGATTATCTGATTTTTTTTTTTTTTTTTTTTTGCTTAAATTGTGACTTGTGTGTGTAAAATAGTGGGAATAACCCTAGGTTTTTGGTTCTCAATCTATGTGGGTCAATATATTTGCAAGGGGTTCTCTTTAATTCGCTTGAATCACTATGAACCAATGAAAAATGAGTTTTCAAAATTGAAACGAGATAATGGGATTTGGACTCATTTGACCTTGATTTGCAAAAAACAAAAAAAAGGCAAAAGAAAAGGAGGGTTATACCTCGTTTGGTTGTAGCATGGTGGAAAGAGTGAGGCGATCATTAATTGCTTGCCCCAACTGGTTGAACCACAAGTTGCATAAAGCGTAGTACACTGTAAATATGTCATTTTTGGCCACTGATGACGCGAGAGAGAGAAAGAACTCAAGGCGGCGCTTAGGGTTTGGAGAGAAAACCCTCCTCTTCAACAAATGAAGAGAGATAGGGTCCATTTGGTGTGTATATGTTTTTGTTGAAATAAGTAGGTTAGGTCGGGTCTAATCCTTTGTGGATTGGGCCTGGCCAAATAAAAAGAAAGAAGGGTTTAGGCCCGACGTGTATATATGTGTGTGTATATACATGTATATAAATGTGTATGCATATGTATATAAACATGTATACATATGCATAAAGGGATAATTTTGTCAAAATACAGTCTATCAATTAATTTAGTAAATAGCAAGAATAAAGAGTGTGTATATTAATTAAATCCCTTTAATTATATCCGTATTTTCAACTAATTAACCATTTCACAAAAAATAACCAATGCAAAGATGAATTGATTTTTTCAATTATGGCCCTAATTAACACATAGCAAACAATTGGCTATTTCAATTATAGCCACAATTAACTCATGCCATTAACAAAAATTCAATTGTAATCAATTTTGGAAATAATTTGCAATTATAGCCAAATAAATTATAAAATTGAGACGTAATTAATTATCTATTCAATTCATCAAATTTCTTGATTTAACGGAGTAAAATATTTATCAATTGATCATTAAATGTTTTAAGCAATTAATTAACTAATTGTTTCCACCATTTTTGAATTAAAATCTTGATAAACGTGTTTGGAATTCTTAAAATATACCAAATATACAAGATTGTATACACTAATACATTTGATGATATTTTTCCAAATGAAATGGAAAATGTCATCAAAATAATTCTGCAAAATCATTTTTGACTTGTAAAATATACATTTTACTCCGTTTGTGAACCAAGAACCCTGAATAATTAAATAAAAATATTGGAGGTCAAAAATTAGTTGTCGAAAACTGTCCCTTCGATTTTGAGGGATGCCAAGCCCATCCCTGATCATCGAAACTTCCCGAATCTAATTTTTTGTCTGACCGATTTCAAAAAAATTCTCTTTTTTATGATATTTTCAATTTTATGGCCGGACCACGGTCTCCGAGTTTCTTACATATCTAGGGCTTTACAAGAATTCATGTCACTTGTAGTTTGTAAGAATTTATGTCACTTGTAGTTTGACTCAATTAAACTTCGAATGCAAGTTTCAAAACAAAACCCGAATCTTCCACTGTCTAACTGAGACGCTCGGAGTGATCTGTTGGAGTGTGACTGACTCTTTGGTATTGAATCCACCTACATATCCCTAGTCTTGAGAACTAAGTCACTTGTAGTTCGAATCAAACGGTAGAAAAGGGTATCCCTTATGTGGGAATGCCTTTGTGCCCACCGGTGTGTGCCCGACTGGTTGCAGAATTTTCCTTTCTGAACAAAGGAAAGTAAATAAAGAAAATTTTAAAAAATCAATTTGGGCAGCTGAGCACGGGGTGGACCGATCTTCCCATTCCTGGCTGGAGAGCTTCACTCTCATGGGTACCTTATCTTGACCGACTGCATAAAAAAATGTTCAACGTTTGCTCCGCCTGGATCTGGGTCAGGTTTGATCAGCCTGCTTCTCTCCTTGGCGGTTGCGAACCTGCATCCATCTACTACCAGTATTGTGGTTGACCTCTTGGTCTTTGTTTTGTTTTCACCACCCTTGCGTGGCTTTGTGATCGTACCTTCTTGGTTTGACTTTACGAGGGACCTTCTTGGTATCGATTGAATGAAATGACCATCTTGATCTTTCGTAATTGTTTTACCACCCTTGCGTGGTTTTGTCTCTTGTAATTCTCTTGGTTGATTCTTTAGAATAGGTGACCCTTTTGGCACTATCTAAATTGAATGACCTTCTCGGTATTTTTGTAACTGTTTCACCACACTTGCATGGTTTCGATGCATGGCCCTCTCGGCTGACTTCTTTGAAAGTAGGTGACCTTCTTGGCACCGTTTTGCTCTGTTCTGACCTCTTGGGTAATTTTTTGCATGAAATGGCCCTCTTGGCAACATTTGGTGTGAATGGCCCTCTCGGTGTATTTGATATGAATGGCCTTCTCGACTTGTTTGATATAAATGGTCTTCTCATTAGTTTGATATGAGTGGCCCTCTTAGCAATTGATGGATGGCCCTCTTGGCAATTTGTATGAATTGCTCTCTCAGCAGTTTGATATGAATAACCCTCTCGACAACTTGTATGAATGGCTCTCTCGGCAGTTTGCTATGAATGGACCTCTTGGTAATTTGTATGAATAGCTCTCTTGGTAATGTTTTTCTGAATGGCCCTCTTGGCAGTTTGTATGAATATCCCTCTCGGCAATATTTGTATGAATGTCACTCTCGGCAATGTTTGTATAAATGGCCTCTTCACAGTTTGTATGAATGGCCCTCTTGGCATGTATATGACAGATTTGGCCTTTTTGATTGGATAGTCTCTCTTTTGTCCTTTATGTCGGATGTGACCCTCTTGGTCTAATATGCAACTTTGTTCGTTGTGTGATCCTTTTGGCTTGCTAATGTTGTCCTTATGACGTCTTATCCATTGTAGCCCTCTTGGCTAGATTGTTACCCTTGTGGCATTTTAATTATTTTTAGCCCTCTTGGCTAGATTGTTGCCCTTTTGTGGCACTTTCATTCTTTTGTAGCCCTCTTGGCTCGAGTGGGCCACCTTTGTGGGGCTTTCTCTCTTTCTGCAGCCTCTTTGACCTAATTGAGCCCCCTTCGTGGCTTCTTTCATTTCTTCATTCTTGGGCCACTTCACGCGAATCGTGGATCTCTTCCGATTAGCCACTTCTAACCAGCTTTGTCAGTATTAACAAACAATGTTAGCAATAACGAGTAGTCTTCTTGATGACACTGGGACATGCATTCAAAAAGTGTTAGTTTCCTATAAGGTTGACCCGTGTCGTCGATTCTTATGGCATCATTTGTGTGGTTGTACTCTTAGGTCCAATCCTCCTGGATTCAGTAGTTTGATAGATGAATTCATCTTAAAGTAAAAACATTTTCGCAAATCGTTTATCATAAGTTTTTTCAAGCTTTTGATTGTAAAGAATAATTTTTGAAAATTATTTAAATTAAATCGTCGTGACAAGTGCACTTGAGTGAGAATCTTCAGCGATTCATCGTATCTTGCGACAAAATTTTTGATTTCCTTGAGTGGAATTTTTGAGACCCTCTAAAATATTTTTCCACAGTTTAAAGGCTTGTTTCGGCGAACTCTTGCGCTGAATTTTTATAAAGGAATTTTTGAGATCCTCCAAAAAAGTTTGCCCTAGTTTAGGGTTTGGCTCGGTACGACTATTATGTCTAATTGTTGTGAAGAAATATTTTAGATCCTCTCAAAAATACTGCCCCAGTTGACTATGTATGGCAAACTTTCGTGCCAAACCCGAGTTCCTTTGAAGTCCTATCTCTGTGACATCTAGGGGTTGCTTAGTTTTTTTATTGGTACGACCAAGCTCGGGGAGCGCCTACGTATCCTATCACAGCAGAAATCAGGTTAAACGTAGTTCGGAACAAAATGATTGATTTTTTTTTTTATTTTTCTACTTATTTGACCGGGTCCTATATGGACTGCCTACATATCCCACCTTGGCAAAATTAGGTCATTGCGCAGTTCATGTTATAAGGAAATCATTTGATTTTTTCTATCTATTAAAAAAGAGAAGACCAAATCTAATATGGTTTTTCTACGTATCTCTGCCATAAGAGATCGGTCTTAATGCAGTGATTGCAGGAAAAAGTATGATTAAAAATTACAAAGTGTGTCTACACGCGTAATACCGCTTGATTGCGTCTGAATTGATTGCTTTGGCCCACTCTTGGCCATCCATTTCTGCCAGTGTTATAGCTCCTTCGGAGTGTACCTTGCGGACAACGTACGGGCCTTGCCAGCTGGGTGCGAACTTTTCTTTGTACTCATCTTGTTGTGGGAACACTCATTTGAGCACCATTTGTCCTATATGGAAAAGTTGAGTTCTAACTCTCTTGTTGAAGGCACGAGCCATTCTTTGTTGGTACATTTGGCCGTGACATATGGCTATCATCCTCTTCTCATCAATTAGAGCTAATTGCTCGTATCAGTTTTGAAACCACTCTTTTTTGTCCAACTTTACTTCTTGAATGATTCTTAGTGATGGTATTTTCACTTCGGCAGGTATGACTGCTTTAGTACCATAAACGAGTAAGTACCGAGTTTCCCCTGGTGAAGTATGAGCTGTTGTTCAGAACCCAAGCAATGCATAAGGTAACTGTTCGTGCCAACACTTGTATTTTTCTGTCATTTTCCTTAATATCCTCTTGATATTCTTGTTGGTTGCCTTTACGACTCCATTCATTTGTGGCTGATAGACAATGTAGTTCCGATGGGTTATCTGCAACTGCTCGCAGATGTCTTTCATCAGGTGACTGTTCAAATTTGCTCCATTGTCTATTATGATGGACTCTGGTATGCTGAATCTGCATATGATGTTGTTTTATACAAAGTCGGCTACCACTTTCTTCGTTACTGATTTGTATGGTATGGCTTCCACCCATTTGGTAAAGTAATCTATAACGACCAGAATGAACCTGTGTCCATTAGATGCGGTAGGTTTAATGGATCCAATGACATCCATGCCCCAGGCGACGAATGGCAAAGGTGAGCTCATGACATTGAGTTCGCTTGGTGGGACTTTGATCAAACCTCTGTGGATTTGGCATTGATGGCATATTTGTACGAACTTGCAGCAATCACTTTCCATTGTCATCCCATACTAACCTACTCGGAGGATTTTCTTAGCTAGAACGAAACCATTCATATGAGGTCCACAAGTTCCAGCGTGTATTTCTTCCAGTAGTTTTGTGGCTTTGGTGGCATCCATGCATCGGTGTAATCCAAGATCCGGCATTCTTTTGTAGATTATCTCCTTGTTTTGGAATAGCCCAATGGCCATTCTCTGGATGGATGTAACGACCCTCTTGTTTGTTATTGGAAACCTTTTGTGATCCATATTAAAAGCAGAGTTTTAAGGGGATTAAAAGCTAAATTTCTTACAAGTGTTGCGACAAATTGAAATGGTGATCAAATCCTGAGAAATCAAAACTCGCGGGCCCGATAAAAATCCTTTGCTATAGCGGTACAGGGACCTCTGCAGCGGATTCGTTGCAGCGAAAAGGCCATCACTGCAACGAAGATGGCGAAAATCAAAACTATATATTTAGCCCTATTTCGGGGTTATGTCCCTATTTTCCTCAAAACTTTATTCTAGGTTGCCTCCTGGAGATATTTGATAGAACATTCGGAGACTTCGTCAAGGTAAGCCCTCAACCGTCTTTATTGCAAAAGAAATTCATAAAGATAATCCCTCCTGTAGTGAGTTTCCCCATAGGATTAATAAAATAAGAATTGTCTTTAAATGACGTTGAAACATTAATCATCATGGAGTCTAGAATAATTATGCATGTTTGATTTTGACTCTTATTCTCGGGTTCGTGAAATTCTTAGAATTCGCTGTCAAGGCTTCGGTTTGAGAATGCGATAGGAGGTGACTCCACGACGCTCGTGATAGCTACTCAAAGATCGAGGTAGGTTATGATTTACATGAGTTAGACTTCGATTATTAAAACGTATATACAAAATAGAATTAATGGGAAAAAGCAGGATTTGGTCATTGGACAAGAAGTTCAGTTGGACATACGATAGGGTGACCTTGTTAGCATTAAAAAAAGGGCTTGTAGTAGTGACAAACTTAGCTAATTGTTCTAAGAGGGATATTAGTGTTGCATGTGAAACATGGAAGGTCTAGAAGGGTTGGGCTTGATATGGTTATAAATTGGTCTTAGTATAGGTGGGATTACGATATGTTAGGTGGCACGTACTTTACTATAGTAATTTCCATTGTGGGTATGCATGATTAATATCGAGTTCTAGGATGACTTGCGGTAATTCGATTGTTGCATAACTGATTCTGGAATAACTTCGTGTTTTTGATTTGATTATGTCCGACTAAGACATTATGGATAATAACTTGTAATGGGAATTACTGATAATATATTGTGATGGATAATACTAATAATAATTGAAGAAGGAACATATACATCTACGTAAGGCACATTTGACAGGGGGTGACAATGTGGCCTTGTTGTGAACTCGTGGTCTGAGGTTCATTCCAGAACGAGTGGTACATGGACACCATGTGTCCCCTGCAGGTCACGGTTATTTGGGAAAAATATTACCAGTTAGTATATGTGTACATGATTGGTGAGAGACTACATTTATTTCATTGTACTTCTGTAATTACTTCCTTGTTTTTTTTTTGTGTGTGTGTGTGTGTATTTTGTTGATGGTGTTCGCGAGTCTATGTCATCATATTAAGTTATGACTCACTTTCGAGATTTCAAGAGTTGAATCCTTTCATTGTAAAGTAATTGTGGCTTTTCATGCATTTAATGTCTACGTCGGTTAAGGTTAAGAATGAAATACGTAAATTGGGTGTTTCGTTGTTCATGGATTGTTGACATTTGTTATAAGGATGATCTATAAGTAGATAGCAGCTGAGGATTCTCTAGATTCGCTACACCGTGTGCCTACACGTTAATTAGTAAGTTCGCTATGTTGTGGGATTAAAAAGGGAATACTAATCAGTTTCCGATAGGACGAAGCAGTATGAAAAGCTGTTCCAATTGCTTATTTCAAGATATGAATGTCAGTGAGTCTGCAAAATAGACGAGGTTGTTGTGTTATGTTATTCCTTATAATGCGATTATGTAAGTGATAGTAATAGAAGGGCTCTAAGTAATTTCATGATGCATTTGTTACCTAACGGGAATAGCTAATAAGTGTAATTGTTAATTAATACATATGTTTATCTTGTTTAACTTTATACGATATTGCATGAACTAGTCTTAGTCTCCCTATGATGCTTCCCAGTGCGTGTGGTATACTAATACTGCTCTTTCTACATTCCTTTTGGGGTGCAGATGTGTTTTTAGGTTATTGCTTGGAGGTTTCAGTGTGCCGCAACAGTAGATATCCTCCAACAGCTTTTGTGTATCTTCTTCCAGACAGAAGCTATGTCATTATTTTATTTTACTTGACCATCCTTGAATGTCATAGAAACTCTTGTACACATCTAGACTAGGTCCGGGAAATTTGTATTGTTAAAATTGTAAGGTGTGAATTTCCTAAAAAGGCATTTTATTTATTTATTTATTTCAATATTGTTGGCCTTAATTGTTTAAATCAATTTTATGAAGGAAGTGTTCGGTAAGGGTTCGCCTATCAGGTGGGTTAAGGCAGGTGCCCGCACGACCCGTGAAATAGGGTCGTGATAGTTGGTATCAGAGCCTAGGTTACGGGTCTCACGAGTACAAGAGCAATGTCTAGTAGAGCCTGGTGGAATGGTAAGATGATATCTATACCCATCCACGAGAGGCTATGGGACATCTAGGAAATCATCTTTTCTTTCCTTCCTGTCGTGCTATCTTGGTCTTTTGAACTCCTTAGTTTAGTCCAATTGGTATCTAGGCAATTCCAATTGGTATCTTGGCAAGTCAAATTAGTATCTGGCAAGGTTAGTGGGTGTCTATCTATAGCATCATGTTAGTGATATTATGATTTATGTGATTATGCATATGGCTGAACAAATGAATTCGTGTGTTATGTCGTATTGAGTGGACCATCAAATAGCCTTGCCTCATTATCTTCGTTGCAGCGATGATAGGCTCGCTATAGGGGGTCCGTCATAGCGAGACAACATCCGCTACAGTGGACCCCCGTTTCTTTCTTAGCCATCGCCACAAAGCACTGATTTCATAGCGGGATCATTGTAGAGGAAAGGCATTAAACACGACCAGTGGCCTGAACTTGTTCCCCCAAAATTTTTCCAACCTGCGTAACTCAACAAAAACCAAGCAAACACCAATAGTTCTAAAATCAAACTTTCATGAAAAAACCCATGCCCGACCAGGGACATTGTCTACAACCGCAAAAACAACACAAATATCTAACAAAGGACGAGCATAACAAATGAAAATTGCACAAACATACCCAAAAAAAAAAAACCAACGTCTTAAATTAAAAGCCCTACACGGGCTGAGAAAAACCATGCTTAAAAAAGGGGGGGATCATCAGTTTTCGGGGCCATTGGTTGCCTCGTCACCACCAACACTCGAGCTACTAGGGTCATCCGTGCCAAGACTAGACACGTTAAGGAAGAAGAACTGCTGGGTATCAGCCTTGACTGCTTTGGAAAGCTTTGCACGCTGTTTGATCGCCTTCAGAATACCCTTGATGCCCTTTCACATACGAATAAATTTCTTGTCCCTAGCCCTGTTCTTTGCTTTCTCCTTGTCCAGATCCTAACAGAGGTACTTGTGAGCCTCAGCCAAAGATCCATATACACTCTAAAGAGTGTCCACTGAGTCCTGCAGCTTGGTATGAGTCCCACCTGTACCAACAGAACTACACGAAGACCCTACCTCAAAGGAACTCTGTTATTACACCTTGGAAATTTCCCGTTAGCGTACAGTGAATAGACTAACAAAGTGCATGACGTATATGGTGTTTTGAAAAGTGAGAAATAGCATTCGATCACCCTAAACGAGATTTCAAAGGCATATAAGGTAAGAAAAGAAAGTTGTTAAGGAAAGCAAGCCATATGTTGTGTGTCGGACAAGAATTACGAGTATCAAGTTAATGATGGCTTAACGATGCTTTGGAGAAGAGTGATAATGTCCCTTAGATTGGTATTGAGGTGTTAAATAAGTGTTAAGAAGGTTCTATAAGGATTAAAGATCAAATGAGTCGACGAGAATGATTTCGGAGCAACTGGGCATTATACGGCCCAACATACTGGCCATATAAATTATACTAGCCGTATGTCTGGCCGTATAATCAGCCCAGAAGAGCACCTCACACTGGACCAGATCTACGGCCAGACATACGGTCAGTATAAATTATACGGACCGTATGTTGGTCCGTAGATCATGGTCGGGACAGATTTTAAAATCATATAAGGGACCCAAGTTCATTTTAATTCATTTCATTTCTCTCCTACACAAGTCAAGAACTCTCTAGAATATTCTCTACTCTTCATCCATGTTCATTCTCTACTCTTCATCCATAAGAACACAAAGGAAATTGATGATCAACTTCATCAAACCAACAAAAATCAAGAGTGTGAAACCCATAAGTCATCCAAGCTAAGAAATTCCAAGGAAGTGAACTACGGTTTTGGTGTAAGAAGAGTATTGCCACTCAAGGCTTGTTCCTACACTATCTAAGGTAAGTTTTATGGTATTCTCATGTTGTTTAAGCTCTTGAGAAGTTAAAACACTTGGATTGTAGTAGAATATAGAAAATGGGTCATAAATGTGGGAATAGTGTCATTGTTGAGTAGTAGTTGGAATGAATCATGAAAATGGATATGTTGTGATTGTAAGTAGGTTAAGAATGACATTTAGAACATGGAATAATCATTGTATGTGAAAGAATGCGATAGTGAACTATGATCATGATTATGGAGAATTTGAAGTGAAATTGTGAAATGTGGATAATGCAAATGAATGATGATTATTGTTTATGATATTGTGATTGTTGTTATGAATGTTTGGGAGTTGATATGGAATATGGAGGAAGTCGTATAAATAAAGGAAATGCTGCCCAATTTTCTCTAGCTTTAGTAAGCACGTTCTTGTAATTGTTTAGCTAATGTCGATACGAATTCTCTTGAAGGTAGAACGTGTGCATTAAAGGAGAACGAGCAAGTGATAGAATAATTAAACGGAAAAGGTATGTGAGGCTAGTCCTTTCTTTCTAAGGCATGAATCTTATGGCATAAATTTCCTCCCTCTTCATGAATGTCCTATCTTCAAGAAAACTAAGAGTCCTTATTCATGAATAGCCATATGAGATAAGAGATACACTATGAGTACGATAATGATGATGATAAGCTTAAGTCTAAAGATTCTAGAGTCCATGATATGATGTTCCTATAAAGCTAATGATGCTATCTATAATCTATTGATATTGATCATTATATACACTCACCTTACGCTAATTCCTTTAAGGTGAGGCAGAATGTTTATGAATGCTCCATAATGTAATTGGGGGTTCACGACCTTATGTCACCCTGATAAAGTATAGTTGTCTTTGAGTTTCCATGCATGCATTATGATGAGTATATTATGATGAGTATGTTATGATGAGTGTATGATGATGATATTACACCGTGCCTATATGGCCGGGCAGACACCGCTATGGCGGGCAGCGTACATACCATGGCCAGATGGCATGGGCAGACACCACTAGTGGGCTGCATGAGATGGTACCCCGGACGCCGGAGGCCTAGACGCAGGCTAATGCTAATGATTATCACACCGTACCTATATGGTCGGGTAGCTTATACATGTATGCATACATGATATGATGATGATTATGAAAGTAAGCCAGCATGCATTATTTCTTTTATGATTCATAGTCAGTTACGGATTGCTCCTCATTTGATGCTTCCCTATTTCATTGATGTGTTATTGTTATTGATGCCTTACATACTCAGTACAATGTTCGTACTGACGTCCGTTTTCTTCGGACCCGGTGTTCATGCCCACAGATAGACAGGGAGGTGATCCAGACTTGTAGGAGCTATTAGCTGATTGAGAGCACTCCATTGCTTCGGAGGTTCCATTGATTTATTCTTTTGGTATATACATGTTTTGGGCATAACGGGGTCCTGTTCTGTCTATATGTCTAGTACTCTAGTAGAGGCTCGTAGATACGCAGTTGTGGGTAGTATGGTCTCACAAGTTTCTCATTGTATATATGTTTATATATATATATATATATATATATATATATATTATTTTGATAGCCGAAGGGCTTATGTATATAAAGTGAATATGTTTCAAATGATAATAGTTTTCCATGATTATGAGCATAAACATAAGAATGAAAGCAGACAAGTAATAGAATGAGTGGTGCTCGGTGGTTAGCCCCGGGTGCCCGTCATGGCCCTAGTCGGGTCGTGACATCCGTGGCCAACCTACCATCGCAGTCTTCATAACCGCTAGCTAAGACTCAATACGCTCAAGAGGGCCCTGGGGCTGTGAAGTATCAACCCTGTTCTCTCCCTCCTCGGAACCATCGCTATCTTCGTTACTCGTGTCAACCTTTCTCTTCTTTCCTCGGCTTTCGGAGCCCTTCACCCTTAGTGGATAAAAGTCAACATCAGAATGGACCCACAAATCATTACTCTACCTAGGAATTCTGGCTCGCTCACATAGCATAGTAATGAGGGAAGGAAACATCAAACTCGCCCCCAGTTTGTCCATGAAGCACCTAAGCTCTAGGATCACCCGACTACCCACACCGGCACCCCCATCTAGCACACAAGATACCACAAGTGCGCGGGGATGGGTGACATCATAAGTGTTGCTCGAAGGATGGATCCTGCGAGCTACAATGTTCAGCCATCTCCGAGCCTCGGTAGTAAAATGGCGGGACTTGATCCTAATTCGGTTGTTGACCCAAGTAATCTGCCTCCTATTCTTCTCCACCACCAAAGTATTTACTAGCCACTGACCATTTCCCTCATGATCCATGGCCTTCAGTTCATCCTCGGGATAGTCGTCAAGCCCATAAACATAATTGATCACCGCCGGGACAAATGGCATAGCAACACCCCGAAGCTGAACCATCGGGTTAGGGAAAGTCAAGTTCACAGTAGGAAGAATAGCATAGAACTCCCTAACCCAGTGTGTGTTATATTTTCTCAAGGACTCCACTAGCTTGGTCCATTTGATCTCGTGAATGAGGTGGTAAAAATTGGGGGCAAGCTCGGTACCCGGTCCATGATAAATCCTCTCTCTGCGAAAATTCCCTTCTTTTTTAACTCTAAAAAGTAAGTGTTTGTCAGGACCCGACTAGGGGGCCATGACGGGTACCCGTAGCTAACTACCGAGCACCGCATATCATTCTAGCCTTCATACTTATCGCAAACAACTAATTTCTCAAAATAAACTTAATATGGAATGATTACCCACATCTCCAAAATTATACATATAAATACGCACAGGCCCACAAGGCTACAAAAATGATATACAGAATATAGGCTAAAGGAGCCTCATAACATCTATTACCCACATATAAGTATCTACGAGCCTTTAAATGAAGTACAGAAGTCATCAGGACGGGACAGGACCCCGCCATCCCCCAAATATATGTGCAAAAGAATATACCAATAAATAGCACTTCTGGACTAGTGGAGTGCTCTTGGGTATGCTGATATGACTCCTAAGGATTCGCACCGTCTCCCTGTCTACCTGTGGGCATGAACATAGCGTCCATAAAAGAAAATGACGTCAGTACGAACAATATACTAAGTATGTAAGGCATATATGACAACATAATCAGGAAGTATAGAAAGCATAAGAAGAAAGGACAACCGTAACTACTTGCTTCTTGATGCGGAATCATGCATGCTCAGTTTTACCTTTAAAACATATCACACATACATACATAAAATGTCTGAATAAATAACATCATTATCCTGCATCCTGGCCTCCCGCGTCCGGGGTAATCATCTCACGCCGCCCACTAGTGGTGTTGTCATCGTCATGCATTAGCCGCCCGCCTTAGCGGTGCTGCCCGTGCCATATAGACACGGTGTAATCATCATCATTTACTTAACATGAAGCATGCATAGGAGCTCGAGGAAAAGCTGTGACTCTATCGGAGTGATGTAAGGTCGGTAACCTCCGACTATATTATGGAATAATCATAATCGTCATGTTTCACCTTGAAGTAACTAGCATTATAAGGAGAGACTACCAACAATGAATAACATCAAGGAATCATGTAAAAATCATGAACATTATAATAGCATCATATCGCGAGCTTTAAAATCTCTGGACATAGATTCATCATTATCATTATCATATTCATAACACATCTCTTAGCTATATCTCATGAGAAGCTCTTAGTAATCATGGATTCAAAATTTTCGGAATGAACGAAAATCATGGAAAGATAGAGGGAATCAAGTTATAGCAATCATGCTTTAGAAAAGAAGGGACTAGCCTTACATACCTTAACATCTCCTTAACGACTAAGCGTTCTCCTTCCACGTTCACAACTCTACATTCAAGAGATTTTGTACTACATTAGATCATTAGAAACATGCTTAAGTCTAAGCTAAGGCGACTAAGAGCTAAAGAAAATTGGGCAGCATTTTCTCTGTTTTGGCAACTTTCTCCATATAATAAATAACTCCGAATTGGATAAATATACAGAACCCCTTCTATTATATATATAATCCTTTCCTGACATAATTGGCCAAACATCATTAACAACACCCAAGACATTATAATCAATAAGCTTCTTGAAGTTAAATATTATTCAATTCTTAAAAACCTCTTCCAATGTCATCCACAACCCTAACTATGACATAACACCATATTCATTCTCATATGATGCTCCTTTAACATCATTTGTATTATTCACCACAAGATTGTACTCATAACATGTCAAGAACTATGATTCAAGTCAAGTTACTATTCAAAAATACCACTATTTCCATACTTGAGCTTCATATTATTCTTTCTTCCTCAATTCAAATCTTTCAACTATTCAATACTCTTAATAACATGAAATGAACACAAAACACACCTTTTATTATGTAGAAATGGTCTTTAGATGAAAATACTTCACTTGGAGAAAACCCCAACTTCAATTCCAAAGGAATTCTTGACTTCCACAAACCCTAATAATCTTCTCTACACTTGATTCTCTTGGCTCTTGAGGTTTAATCCTTGATTTCCCTTGAATTTATGTTAATATAGTGTATAGAATATTCTAGAGGCTTCAAGAGGTGTGGAGAAAGTGAGAAAATGAAAAATAAGAACCTTGGACTTATATTTATAGTTGAAAAAATTCGACCCATAATGATTTCATATGGACACTTATATGGTCTGTATAAGTGATCGTATAAGTCCATCAGAGACTGGTCCATTTTGTGGCTGTTATACGGACCACTATACGGATCGTATAAAGTTATGCGGACCGTATAGTTGGTCGTATAACCCATCCTTTTCCGAAAATGCTCTCGTCGATTCGTTTGATCTCCGATCCTTATGGAACCTTTTTAAAACTTGTTTACCACTTCATTAACAATTCAAGGAACCTTATAAATTATCCTCAAGACCTTACTAAATAACTGTTAGCTCAATAATTACATAACCTTTCCCAAACACAACTTATACTTCACTTTCCTTTCACAAACTTTGTCTCACCAATTCATATAACTCCAAATTCTTATCGCATGCACTTTAAAGCTACCAAATATCCTTGTTATGGTCATAAGAGCTCCATGCTCACCTTATGCTTACTTTAATCTACTCACAGTACGACAACCCAAATTTTCGAGGTGTAACACTCCCCCCGCCCCCCTTTAGGAACATTCGTCCTCGAATGTTAAGTTCTCAAGGATTCTACAAAAAATTTGCCAGAGTTTCCCCTGTAATATGGCACTACCATCCTATCACAATAACCCTGAATAACATCGCCTCAAAGGGCTACAACAACGATAGTAAGAAAACACGACCACACACGACCAATAGCATTAAGAGAAAGCATTACATACCTGGGAACAGTGGCGTTTCATCTTGTACTTCTACTGGGGCTGGAAATAAGTACTAGTATTTGGACTTCATATCTTCTTACACTTCCCAATGCTTCTCTTTTAGTTCTTCCTTCACTACTCCAAAACCATTTGAGAGGGCAGCAAGAAATTCTCATAGAATCTTTTAATAATTTCCCCAAATCTCTTTGAAGTGAAATTTCCACACTCTAATAATTTAATACCCTCTCATTCTTGCAAGCTTTATGTGACCACCTGTATATATCAATTCCAAGCCATCTTGATAGGTCTTTTCATCTTTCTTAAAGGACTAATGTATGTGTTCTAGAATGCCTTGGGAAGTTAGAAAACGAGCTATATCCTCTTATCTATTCCAAAATGGAGGTTTACTAGGATGATCTATCTTTCCTAGATCTCTCAAAATGTATCGATCTTCAGGCACTGGTAGAGAACCAAGCATTTTAGTTTGACAAATTTCATAGATAGCTCATATGATTCTTTACAATTGCAACACCCATTTTAGCTCTAGATTCATCCTCATTCTTGATTAGTACCACGAAATTGTCTTACAAAAGTTTTCTCCTTATTATTTTCTTCACCTGCACCTCTCGGTTTCAATTTCTCGTTTAAATCCGTCTTATTGCATTTAATTCATGATGCGGCCTTAATTTTTTCATGTTTGAGTGCTCTAAGCTTGAAATTCCCATATTACCCGTACACTTCCTCTCTTGAACGATCACACCCACTTATTCCTTTTCATTGTAGGTCGCTACCATCAAGTATTCACATGCCTTCAACTAGTTCATTTTCATTTCAATCCTCTTCTATTGTTAACTCCGCATCCTTCCGCTAGCAAAGGCATTACCAAATTTTGAGTCAATTTTTTTTTTTTTTTGCCTTCAAGTCTTTCCCTGTACAATACTCCCCCAATCATTATGCAACATTAGAACTTCGCATCCATGTGTCTTGCTTGCGGTGGCTATTCCATTTGACTTACCATCTTAGTTCATTTACTTTTCCCGCTAATCCAAATCTTACTTTCATCGCCTGTATCTCCTCACTATGAAATCATTCGCATGAGCTCTTATTGCATGGAAATACCGTTTTACCCTTGTCTATCTTACGCTTGAATCGAAGCCGCAGTGCTCACGTGATGTATCTTCTTGAGGCTAATACCGCTCTTCTGTCATATGCCCATCCTTTAACTCCACCTCATAACCCACCTTATTGTTGTACAACTGCCATGTTGAATTCTCCGCATGTCTTCCATTCTATGGCCCATATTTTGCATTATCTCATTCCTACGCCTCTGGCGGCCACGTTGCCTCCGAAAATCGAAGACTACTTCTTTGATGGTCTCTTTGGTTACCATTTTATGAGGGAATTATCCTCACCTTAATGTTCCTTTCATTACTTCTATCAATACCCATAAACTATCCTGTATATTCACCATTTCCATCAATATAGCTCATAACCGCTCTATAATCTGCACGCCAAATCATACCCAAGCTAGCTCTCTCTTGGCTCACCTTCCCTCAATAACCTCTCCCTGGGACCTTCACCGTGTAACCCACCGGGGAAGCAATTTTATTTGTTGCTGTCCTGAAATACGTATAAAGTTAGTCCATTGATCATTCATAACCAAACCTTGTTCCTCCTTTTGTCTTAACCCTTATCCTTTCCTCAAATGATTTCATTCATAGGACAATAACCCTAAACCTATTTCAGAGTACCATCGGCTTCCCTTTCCTTCTCTTTTCTCTCAGAACACTATCTTTTGATAAAACTGTAACCTGAGGTTCAATGTCAATCCCTCTACACTCTTCTCCAATCATTTCACACTGCTATAGGAGTATTGTACTCTGTTATCCCAACATATTAATAACGGGGTAACACATGGTCCTTTTAGAATTCTTTGTATAGATGTCGTGTAGACTTGCCCTTCATGCGAAAGATACCTTACTCAACAAAGGATCCCATATTCCTCATCATAGTTTAATTAGCCACACCATTCTCATAGCCTGATGCAAAATTTCAATCGCTTCACGACACTTATTAACATTCCCACTTAGTGTTAAAAGATCCGCAGGGATTAATCCTCTTTCACCCTCTGTTTATCGAGTTACTGCTCTAGTGGACTTCCCTCTTATTTGCCTCGCTCCTACCCTTCCTTCTTTGCTTCTAACAGTTCTACTACGCACATCACATATACCGAGCATTCGTCACTTGTCATCCTTTTGTTTCGCCGGTCAACCTTATCTTATTTTTGCTTTCCCTCATATCTGTAATAGCATTCCCTATCATATAATCGTTCGAGTAAATTTCTGGATATATAACCTGAAATATAACACAGAACACAACTGTGGTCATAAAGTTACGCAATTTCCAGGCAAGGAGCTTTTGTGAACACATCTCTTTTACTCTCTTTCCTCGAGGTCTCACCGAGGTCAATAAGGCTGGCTTATAGTGATATCAAAGTCTCCCTCCCATTACAATCATCTAGTAAAACCTAGCTTAATAATCTGATTCGGTGTATCATGCATCGGCTTGTACGGATACATCAAGTTCATCTCATGACTTAACGTTCCCCAAAACGAAGAGGGTTAGCCAAATTTTCTAACTTACAACTTCTCCTAGAGTGCTTATCCCTTTAATTCTCCTAAGTGTATAAAACTTCTTTCTATTCCAAGCACATCACTTTCCCCTTCTTATGTTCCTTATTCTGTCCTAACCTATTCATCATTCCCTCAGCTTAATACATACTTACTATGTTTATCCCGCATTTAACTACGAACTTCATCCTTAATCACTCATTGCTAGGCCCTTTTTCTTGCTTCTTGCAACAATCCTGCCTACCATTCCCATAACTTCCTTTAGATTCATGGAAGAATTTTGCTAGAGTTCCCTTTACAAACATAACAATCCCAAACCTGCACACACCCCATAAAACACATCCCATGCCTTAAAAGGCCACATATAGAAACACATATAATATACAACTCAACAACACAAGGTTGACTACTATAAAAGAATATAAGTAATAGGGCTTGTCTCATAAGTTGTACCTACATATTCCTTCTAGAATTCCATTATACATATTATGTCAATCAACTCTCACTTCGTGGAGGTTTACTTATTCATAAATCATAATTCTGGCTATCACGGGGTCACCAACAGGTATAGACACCTCAAAATGTTTAATTTGCTTAGGTTTTACCCCAATACGGTCGGCAACATCAGGAGTAATATATGTAATGAAGTAAACCCCGAATCAATCAATGCATATATGTCATAAGAGGACACCGATAATATACCTGTGATAGCATCAGGGGAGGAATCAAGATCCTGTGGTCCCGTTAGTTTATAAGGACGGTACTGATGACCACTCGAACCGGATGCTCCTCCTCTACCTCTGCCACAGCCTGTCAGTATCTTCAAGCTTTGTCTCAAAGGGCGTACCAATAATGAAGAACCAACTGCTGATCCCATAGGCCGAACCTTATCTTTACCACGTAGCGATGGACAGTCGTGCTTGAAATGGCCCGGCCGAGCACAAACATAACAAACATTCAAACCCAAGCAGCACGGTCCGAAATGTAGTCTACCACACTGACTACAACGTGGTACGGGTAATCTCGTCTGGCTTGAATCACCCCTGTTCTGGGAACTAGAAACTCTAAAACTCTGAACTAGCCCCAAGCAAGCAGATCTATCAACCCTGGGTCCAGGAAGCTGTAGAGGCTCACTAGTTATTGAACGAGCTGAGTGCCTAGAGAATTGCTACCTCGAGGCGCCTCTAGACTCATGATCAAACCCTGAAGACCTGACCCTTTTTCTCCAACTCCTGCCACCATGAACCACACCCTGCCGCTGAACTTGAGCAGCTACTAGCTGGGTCAGCAAAAGGATGGCCTGCCTCATCTCCTGGCTTGAGGTATCTAATGATGGGACTGGGGGTATTGGGGCTAAGGTTGAGACTCCCCTTTACTCCTCTAAAGTGGGTGAAGTGTGGGAAAACCGAAATAGGGCCTTACTCTGGGGTTCGCCCTCTTCTATATCCATAGGCAGCTCTCGTTCAGTCATCTCTTCAACCACTATCTTGCCTTTCTGGGATGCTGTAGCTTTTCCTTTCGTCAACTTTGCCGAAAACATAACGCACGGTTAGGAAAAAGGGAATTTTTATGATATAGCTCCATCGCACGATTTATGAAGAAGAAAGAGGGTCCTCAATCCGAAATGCCCCGCAGCCTCCTGTTTATAAGTGTGGCGCGCTTCACACCCCTAAACAAGACTCTACTGGACACGGCTCCTAGACACACCCTAGGACGGAATTGCTCTGATACCACTTTTGTCATGACCCAACTAGGGAGCCATGATAGGTACCCGAAGCTAACTACCGAGCACCGCATATCATTTTATCCTTCATACTCATCGCAAACAACTAATCTCTCAAAATAAACTTACTATGGAATGATCACCCACATCTCCCAAATTATACATATAAATACGCACAAGCCCACAAGGCTACAAAAATGATATACAGAATATAGGCTAAAGGAGCCTTATAACATCTATTACCCACACATAAGTATCTACGAGCCTCTAAATGAAGTACTGAAGTCATCAGGACGGGACAAGACCCCGCCATGCCCCAAATATGTGCATAAAAGAATATACCAATAAATAGAACTTCCAGAGCAGTAGAGTGCTCCTGGGTATACTGATATGATCCCTAAGGATCCGCACCGTCTCCCTGTCTACCTGTAGGCATGAACACAGTGCCCATAAAAGAAAAAGACGTCAATACAAATAAGGTACTGAGTATTAAGGCATATATGATAACATAATCAGGAAGTATAGAAAGCCTAAGAAGAAAGGACAACCGTAACTGCTTGTCCCTTGAGGCGGAATCATGCATGCTCAGTTTTACCTTTAAAACATATCACACATATATACATAAACTGTCTGAATGAATAACATCATTAGCCCGCGTCCGGGTCTCCCGCGTCTGGGGTAATCATCTTACGCTGCCCACTAGTGATGCTGTCATCATCATCCATAAGCCGCCCGCCTTAGCAGTGCTGCTCGTGCCTGATGGACACGGTGTAATCATCATCATTCACTTAACATGAAGCACGTATAAGAGCTCAAGTAAAAGTTATGACTCTATCGGAGTGACGCAAGGTCGGTAACCTCCGACTATATGATGGAATAATCATAATTGTCAAGTCTGACCTTGAAGGAACTAGCATTATAAGGAGAGACTACCAACAATGAATAATATCAAGGAATCATGTAAAAGTCACGAACATCATAATAGCTGTTATAACCCGTATTTCGTACGTTTGGATAATTCGGGATAATTGCGAGAAGTTAAAGGCAAGGTTATTTCCAAAAATCATTTTAATGTACGAGTTGTCATGAATATCATTTATGATTATTATTAGTATGGAAATATTGTGAGAGGCTAAGGGCAAAAAGAGAAATTCGCAAAATGCGCCGTAAAAAAAAATAATAATGTGGAAGGCTGGGGGCAAAATGGTAATATTGAGGAAAGTCGAGGGGCAAAACGAGAATTTTACAAAAGGAGTTCATGAAGGTTCCAAAAGGGCATATTGGCCATGTGATGGAAAAATATGGACCAAAGTGTACATGGTAAGACAATGAGTCATCTTTTATTTTGTAAGAAAAATTCAAGAAAAAGGAAGAAATTTCTAGAAAAAAAAAAAGATGAAGAAAGAGGGCATGTGCCCCTCACATGCTTAAGAATTATATATATATATATAGGCTCATCTTTTAATTCAAGACTTGTAAGAACAAAAAAAAAAAAAGAAGGAGAAAATCCATAGGCCATTCGGCCATAGCTACTTCAACAACAACCTTGGGGAAAATTTTCTTCAAAAATTATTTCCTACCAATTGAAGGGTTCCTAGCAAGGTGGAGTGTTCATTGGAGCAAGAAAACACATGTTCATACAAGTTGAAATCTCTAGCCAACTGAAGAATTGAAGAAAAAGGTAAGGTTTAATCCTTTTTTTATATGTTATGGATGTTGTGCATGTTGTAGTGTGTGAAATGAGTGAAATTCATGAAGAACAAGAACATAGGGGTGTGGCCGTGCATGCCTATATGTGTGTAGGAATCATGCCTTAATTATTTTATCTAGTGTTTGGTTGTTATTGTTGCGGATGCTATGTTGATAATGGAAGTTGAATAATTTTGGAGAGGTGGTAGCCGTGCATGCATGATGTTGGCCGTGAGTGTTGTGTGTATATGTGGCCGTGTAGTTGTAGTGTGGTGTGGAGGAAAATGAGTCAATTTTATTTAGTGTATTGGTTGTTGTTATGTGGACTCTATATTGCTAATAATAGCTCAATGATCTTAGTGAAATGGTAGTAGTGGAAGACTTGTTGTAGAAGTTTATGTAGATTAAATATAATGTTCTTGTATGCATGGAAGGTAATGTTGTTAGTGTGGAGTTCATGAATTTGGAAGAAAAGGAAATGTATTGTTATTGGTTTTTATTGGAGTTGGAAGGTGTTGGATGGATTAATATGTTGATTGAATCGTTTTGAAAGTCATGTGAATTGAATTGAATTGAATTGAATAGAATTGAATGTTGAAGTGTTGCTAGAATAATTGCTAGTATTGTTGTTGGTTTGGCCGGGTTGAATTCCCGGATTATTGTTGATTAAAATTTGCCGAGTTAGATTCTCGGGGATGGCGCATTACGGGGAAATGCTTTAGAAATTCACAATAGACAAATGTTGATTCAAGATTTGGATTCTTAAGGACTCTAATTAATGTTTGGTAAATGTGACCAAATTGTAGATTTTGGAGGATTTGAAACTTGAATTTGGAATAGCGTAAGAAGCGGAAAAGGTATGTAAGGCTTTACTCTTCCTTCTTTGGCATGTCCTAGACATAATAGGTTTGGATACGAGCCTCGGGGACTACTCTATCTCTAGAAACCTAAGTTTGAATTTGACCACTATTCATTCAATAGAATTGAATTAGACTTTCTATGTTTCATTGGAAAAGTAGCTTGAATATATGCAACTTTCATAAGTGGGTCGGAATGTCCCAAAATTTTTGTAGGCAACTCTATCAAGTCTAGAATTCTAAAGTGAAAATTTCTTTCTAATAAGTTGTAAATGTTTTCCAAGATGCCCATATTTTCCAAAAACTAAGTTTTAAGAGATTGAAAGCTTTTATGACTTAAAAGATGAATGTGATTTCCTAATGACAACGATGACGTCAAATATGAGAAAATGTCTATGACAGATATGTTGACCATATGTTCTCACCGTGAATATGACAATATGAAAATGCTAAGTCATTTCTTGATTCCTCAACTCTATTATGGATAATGACTACTTTAAAGGCCCCAAGCATATAAAATGATACCTTATGATTACGTTATATGTTTTCCCTTGATGACACTCTTCTTTGGTAGTCTCCCTTATGATTATTGTTCCTTGAGGTGAGACATGACGATCCTAATTGTTCCATAATGTAATCGGAGGTTTCCGACCTTATGTCACTCCGATGGATACATGATTTTCCTTGGGCTCTCTGCGTATGCTTACATGATATATGTATATGTACGGGGGGGGGGGGCGGGGATATATGGGGGATGGGAAGGGACACATGTTTCATTGCCACCTGGTCAGCTGGCGTTATACAATCCCGGACGCAGGATATGTGGGCGAGCCGACGTTGTTCGGCGCTATGATATGGTATGACATGACACGACATGATATGATATGATATAATACGATCCGTTTTATTCTCACATGTATAAGAACAAGAAATGTTTTCAAAGGAAAGCTAAGCATGCATGGCATCCGCCCCGTGGGCACTCATGCACGGGTTACTGTTATCCTATGATATGTTCTATGTTTCCATGCAGTTATTGTTCATATGTACATTTCTTACTATGTTACTATTCATGCTTTACATACTCAGTACATTGTCCGTACTGACCCCTCTTCTTCGGGGGCTGCGTTTCATGCCGCGCAGGTACACCCAGATGATGCGAGGTTAGCATAGAAGATGTTCCAGCGTAGTTGGCGAGCTCCGTTTGCTCTGGAGTGTAGCCGAGTCAGAGCTTGTATGCTAGGATTTACGATTGCGGTTAGAGACTTTGCGACGAGTCGTGGGTCTAGAGTGTTAGTTTTGAAAATGGTTCCACTAGCGATGTGCTTTTATTATACATTATGTTACGAGTCCTTATGCTTACGATTGTGTTTAATTTGAGAAACGACAAAAAGATTTTGGAAGTTTTACCATGTATTCTATTTTTGATTAATCTAAGAATCCTAAGAAAGTATGTATGTAATAAGAGTCAGTGGGTTCGCTCGACTCCAAATATGGGGTCGGGTGCCCATCACACCCTAGTAAAATCGGGGTGTGACAATAGCATCATATCACGAGCTTTAAAATCTCTGGACATAGATTCATCATTATCATTATCACATTCATAACATATCTCTTAGCTTTATCTTATGAGAAACTCTTAGTAATCATGGACTCGAAATTTCCGGAATGTAAGAAAATCATGGAAAGATAGAGGGAATCATGTTATAGGAATCATGCCTTAGAAAAGAAGGAACTAGCCTAACATACCTTTACATCTCCTTAACGACTAAGCGTTCTCCTTCCACGTTCACAACTTTACATTCAAGAGATTTCGTACTACATTAGATCATTAGAAACATGCTTAAGGCTAAGCTAAGGCGACTAAGAGCTAAAGAAAATTGGGCAGCATTTCCTTTGTTTTGGCAACTTTCTCCATATAATAAACAACTCCCAAACATCATTAACAACACCCAAGACATTATAATCAATAAGCTTCTTCAAGTTAAACATTATTCAATTCTTAAAATGCCCTTCCTATGTCATCCATGACCATAACTATAACATAACACCATATTCATTCTCATATGATGCTCCTTTAAAATCATTTGTATTATTCACCACAAGATTGTACTCATAACATGTCAAGAACTATGATTCAAGTCAAGTTACTATTCAAAAATACCACTATTTCCGTACTTGAGCTTCATATTCTTCTTTCTTCCTCATTTCAAGTCTTTCAACCATTCAATACTATTCATAACATGAAATGAACACAAAACTCACCTTTGATTATGTAGAAATGGTCTTTAGATGAAAATACTTCACTTGGAGAAAACCACAACTTCAATTCCAAAGGAATTCTTGACTTCCATAAACCCTAGTAATCTTCTCTACACTTGATTATCTTGGCTCTTGATGTTTAATCCTTGATTTCCCTTGAATTTGTGTTAATATGGTGTATAGAATATTCTAGAGGCTTCAAGAGGTTTGGAGAAAGTGAGTAAATGAAAAATATGAACTTGGGACTGATATTTATAGTTGCAAAAATCTGACCTGTAACAATTTTATACGGACACTTATACGGTCCGTATAAGTCCATCAGAGACTGGGCATTTTGTGGCTGTTATACGGACCACTATACGGACCATATAAAGTTATACCGACCGTATAGTTAGTCGTATAACTCACCCTTTTACGAGAATGCTCTTGTCGATTCGTTTGATCTCCGATCCTTATGGAACCTTCTTAACACTTGTTTGACACTTGCTTAACAATTCAAGCAACCTTATAACTCATCCTTAAGACCTTACTAAATAACCGTTAGCTCGATAAATAACCGTTAGCTGGATAATTACAGAACCTTTCCCAAACACAACCTATACTTCACTTTCCTTTGACGAACTTAGTCTCACCAATTAATATAACTCCAAATTCTTATCGCATACACTTTAAAGCTACCAAATATCCTTCTTATGGTCATAATAGCTCAATTCTTATATTATGCTTACTCTAGTCTACTCACAGTACGACAACCCAAATTTTCGGGTGTAACAGTGTTGTATTGTGGAGTGATAAACCGATTGTAGGGGAGCGCGGGAGGAGCACTTTGATCTTGGGCCATAGTGTAGCGAGAACAAGTACCTATAAGAAAAAAACAATGTTAGTCCCCTACCAACAATGAGTATAATAACACTAAGACGAATAAAATCGAGTACAGTTGGAGAAAAATCATATATTGGAGTTTTAACGCCAAAACTCATTCGCTGCAGCAATGGTAGGCTCACTCAACGAGATTGAGACAGTGAGGCATGGGCTGCCAGGGATGAAAACACCCCACGTGTGTCATAGCCATGAGGCCTTGGCTCATCGTGACGGGTCCGCTGCAGCGAACCCATCATATTCCTCAACGAGACAGACCTTATTTTTTAAAAAAATGGGGTCTTGAAATTTCAACAAAATTCAGCCTATACCAGGGAATATGATAGCATGCATGAAGTTTATGCCCTATAGCACATCATTTCAATAACATGTAGGCTTCAAATTTCAAGCAAATACCTAAAATTTCACCTATCAGTATACCCACCACCTAACTTTATATTGCCCCCATTTTCAAGTATATCTTAAGTAGAAAATGGTTCTAAGGCCATGTGAACGTTAAATAACTAGTTACAATAAAAAATCTCCCACCCATGTTGATCACAAAACCCTCTTTAAAATAAATCAGAATTTTTTCCATAAATCCCAACATAGTTGCGCTAACTAGTAACAGGCATGAGAAATTTCGAAATCAGACATATAGAATCATAGTATAGAGTAGAGGGACGTGAAACATACCTTAATAAAGATGAAAAGTTGATGAAGTTACCCAAGAAGTGTGACCCTTATTGTGCGCTGGGAGTTGTATTTTTCTTGTTTCTAAAAATGTAGGGATAAATAGGAGAAGGGGAGAAGTTTAAGCAGGAGTAGGGGGATGATTAGTGGACTGAGAAGGGAGTTAGATGAAGGGAATTTCGTGAGGAGTGGGATGGGGAAACAGCCAGTTGAGTGAATATGAGAGGGAAGGGGAAATGAACCCCTCCCAAATATTTTATTTTGTTGTGAAGGGTCATTCGCTGCATGGACCCTCCCTTCACTGCAGTGAGCTCGTCGCAGTGAGGTCGTCACAGCGAGGACACCCACTGCTGCAGAAACCCTTACCTTCAAATTTTTTGACTTTCACCGGTCATATGGGTTCGTGCGATGTGTTCCATGTCCATTTTCCCAATGAGGAATGCAACCTTAAGGGGCCTATCGAAGTTACAAAATAAAGCGACCATAGTATGTAAATAAATTTGTCTGAGTCTCTCTGCCACCCTAGACCATTCGGGGATGAACGATTGTCCAATTGGTATCTAACGTAATGACCAACTTGGTCATTATTGAAAACCTTCTGCGATCCATATTCAAAACAAAGATTCAAGGGAATTAAAAGCTAACTTTTCTTACAACTATTGCACAAAATTGAAATCATGATCAAATCCTGAGAAATCAAAACTCGTGGGCCCAGATAAAAATCCTTCGCCGCAGCGGTACAGCGACTGCTGTAGCGAAAAGCCCATCGCTGCAATGAAGATGGCAAAAATCAGAACTATATATTTATCCCTATATCGAGGCTTTGTCCCACTTTTCATCAAAACCTTATTATAGGTTGCCTCCTGGAGATATTTTATAGAACATTCGAAGACTTTATCAAGGTAAGCCCTCAACCGTCATTATTGCAAAAAAAATCATAAAGATAATCCCTCCTGTAGTGAGTTTCCCCTCAGGATTAATGAAAGAAGAATTGCCCGTAAACGATGTAGAAACATTAATCCCCATAGAGTTTAGACTAATTATGCATGCTTGATTTTGACTCTTGTTCTCGGGTTCATAAAATTCTTAGAATTTACTGTTAAGGCTTCAATTTGGGAATGCGATAGGAGGAGACTCCATAGTGCTCGTGATACCTGTTCGGCATTGATGTAGGTTATGGTTTACTTGAGTTAGACTTTGATTAGTAAAACTTATATATGATGGAAAAAAGCATGATTTGGTCATCGGACAAGAAGTTCGATCGAACACACGATAGGGTGACATTGTTAGCATTAAAAGGGGCTTGTAGTAGTGAGAAACTTAGCTAATTGTTCTAAGAGGGATATTAATATATCATGTGAATCATGGAAAGTCTAGAAGGGTTGGGCTTGATGCGGTTGTAAATTTGTCTTAGTATAGGTGGGATTACAATATGTTAGGTGGCGCGTACTTTACTATAGTAATGTCTGTGGTGGGTATTCATGATTAATATCAAGTTCTAGCATGGCTTGTGGTAATTCGATTGGTACATCACTGATTCTGGCATCACTTCGTGTTTATGACCGACTAAGACATTATGGATAATAGCTTGTAATGGAAATTACTGGTAGTATATTATGATGGATAATACTGATAATAATTGAAGTTAGAACGTATACATCTACGTAAGGCACATTTGACAAAGGGTGACGATGTGGCCTTGTTGTTAACTCGTGGTCCGATGTTTGTTCCGGAATGAGTGGTACATGGACACCATGGGTCACCTACAGGTCATTGCTATTTGGGAAAAAACATTACCATTTAGCATGTGTGTACATGGTTGGTAGGAGACTACATTTATTTCATTGTACTTCCATAATTACTTCCTTGTTTTTTTGTCTCTGTGTGTGTGTGTGTGTGTGTATATTCTGTTGATGGTGTTTGCGAGTCTATGGAAACGTATTAAGGTATGACTCACTTTTGAGATTTCAGGAGTTGGATCCTTTCGTAGTAAAGTAATTGTGGCTTTTCATGCATTTAATGTTTACGTCGATAAAGGCTAAGAATGAAATACGTAAATTGGGTGTTCCATTGTTCATGGGTTGTTGACATTTGTTATAAGGAATAATCTATAAGTAGATAGCAAAACGAGGATTATCTAGAGTCATTACACCATGTGCCTGCCCATTAATTTGTAAGTTCACTATATTGTGGGAATAAAAAGGGGAATATTAATCAGTTTTCGATAGGACGAAGCGGTATGAAGAGCTGTTCCAATTGCTTATTTTGAGATATAAATGTCGGTGAGTCTGCGAAATAGACGAGGCTGTTGAGATATGTTATTCCTTATTATGCGATTATGTAAGTGATGGTAATTGAGGGGCTCCGACTAATTTCATGATGCATTTGTTACCTTGTGGGAATAGCTAATAAGTATAATTGTTAATTAACATATATGTTTATCTTGTTTAATTTTATATTATATTGCGTGAACTAATCTTAGTCGGCCTATAATGCTTACCAAAGACGTGTGGTGTACTGATACTACTTTTACTACATTCTGTTTGGGGTGTAGTTGTGTTTTTAAGTTATTGCTTGGAGGTTTTAGTATGTTGCATCAGTAGATATCCTATGATGCCTTTTTGTGTATCTTCTTCCGTATAGAAAGGTTTGTGTCATTATTTTATTTTACTTGACCATCCTTGAATGTCATAGAAGCTGTTGTACACGTCAAGACCAGGTCCGGGAAATTTATATTGTTAAAATTATAAGGTGTGAATTTACTAGAAAGGCATTTTATTTACTTGTTTATTTCAATATTGTTGGCCTTAATTGTTTAAATCGATTTTATGAAGGAAGTGTTGGGTAAAGGTTCGCCTGCCAGGTGGGATAAGGTTGGTGCCCACACGACCTGTGAAATGGGGTCGTGACAATGGCTTTCTTCGTATTGCTAGTAGTATTCTTGGGATATGCTCTTTTTTTCAAATATGTCTTTATGTCAGCATACCATGGCTTGCAATTGGGTTTCACCTCCACGTCGGAAATATCAAGTAGGTTCTTATCTTAGACTTATCTCTAGCGGGTCAATGTAACTGCTTTCGGGATGCTGTATCATGAATGCTATGGTAGCAAGAGTATCTGCAAACTCATTTTCAGCCTTGGTGTAGCTTGAAGTCTATCTTATTGAACTTTTGGCACAACATTTGTGCGAGGTTAAAATATGGTAAGATCTTAGCATTCTTTGTGGCCCGGTCGCCTTACACTTGGTGAATCAGTAGGTTTGAGTAGCCTACCACCAATAACTTATGTATGTGCATATCTAAAGCCATTCTGAGGCCTATGATGAAAGCCTCATATTTCGCTATGTTGTTTGCTGCATCGAAACTTGAGTTTCGCAGCCATCGGATAATGTTATTCGGTTTATGATACCAAGACTGCATTAATTCCCAAACCTTTATAATTAACCGTGCCATCGAAAAACAATCTCCATCCTGAATAAGGTTCGGCTATGTCTACTGCTACCATTAATACTTCCTCGTCTAGGAAGTGGGTTCGGAGTGGTTCGAAATCCTCATCGACAGGGCTTTCTGCAAACAAATTTTCCAATGCTTGTCCCTTGATGGCCTTTCGTGCTATGTATGTGATGTCAAACTCACTCGGTAGCATTTTCCATTTGGCTAATTTCCGTATAACATGGGTTGGTGGAAGATGTACTTTAGTAGGTCCATCTTGGATATGAGATGAGTATCTCACCTTGAGGTGGTGAACTTCTTGCTTAGATAGTAGATTGCGTGTTCCTTTGTGCCATTTTCATCCTGTTATCCTAACACGTATCTGAACGCGTTATCTAATACTGACAGATATAGCAATAACGGGGTCCCAGGCCTTAGAGGTACCAAGACTGGTGGGTTGGAAAGATACTCCTTGATGGTGTTAAATGTTTTCTGACACTCTCCAGTACATTCCGCTGGTGTGTCTTTCTTTAGTAATTTGAGCATTGGCTCCACAATTACGGTGGATTAGGCTATGAACCGCCTAATGTAATTCAGTCTTCCCAGGAAACTGATGACGTCTTTCTTAGTCTTCGGAGGTGATAGCTATTGGATAGTTTTAATCTTTGATGGGTCTAGCTCTATGCCCCTTCAGCTGACTATGAACCCAAACAGTTTTTCAGCTGGCTCTCCAAACGTAGATTTAGGCGGGTTTAGCTTCAGATTAAATTTGCAGAGTCTGTCAAAGAACTTCCATAACAGTGTTGTATGCTCTAAGCTTTCTCTCGACATGATGATGATCCAATCCATGTATACTTCAATTTCCATGGGGATCATATCATGGAAAATGGTAGTGATAGCCCTCATGTAAGTGGCGCCAGTGTTCTTGAGGCTGAACGGCATTACTCGATAATGGTACACTCCCCATGGGTGATGAAGTCTATTTTTTCTGAATCCTCCTCACTTATCAATATTTGATGGTATCCTGCGAAGCAATCCATGAAAGATTGTAGCTCGTGCTTTACGCAGTTGTTAATGAGTATGTGGATGTTTGGGAGTGGGAAACTATCCTTGAGACTAGCTTTGGTAAGATCACGATAGTCCACACAAATTCAGATCTTTTCGTCTTTCTTTGGTACCGACACTATGTTGGCCAATCATGTCGGATACGAGGTTACTTCCGCTAATCCAGACTGAACCTATTTCTCTCTTTGTACTTGATTTGGATACTCAAGTCTGGCTTAAATTGCCTGGTTTTCTATTTAACTGGTGCAAAGCTTTTATTGATGGGATATCGGTAGGCCACTATATCGGTGCTCAACCCAGGCATGTCAAAGATATGACCAAGTAAAAATATCCATATATTTTCTCAATAGGTTTATCAATTCTTCCTCTTGGGGCGCCTCCAAGTGCGCGATTATCCTAATTTCTTTGATCGTTTCCTCATCTCCTCTATTGATTACTTCTGTTTCATCTAGGTTGGGTTTATGTTCATTCCCGATTTGTTCTACTTCTTCTATGAGACCCTTAGGCAACATTGTTTCTTCATTGTACTCATTGTATTCTTCTTTATACATGTCACTTGACTCAATCGTTTTGCGACATGTCATGATATTTAAGGTTGTTTTAACATTATATTACTGAAAAGGCAAGGCAAAACAGGGTTAGGATAAAACATTTGCATAAGTAACTAAAAGAGTTATTTTTCGTCATAAATCGAGGCTCCATTAATTTCATTAAAAGGAAGTAAAGATTGTGGTCCCGACTCGGATCAACATCGAGTTATTTTCATTTTTTAAAAGACATCACGAGGTAATTTAAAAAGTGCAAATGGTGAGTAATCAGGCCTCAACTGATTCTCGTTGATTTCATAAAGTATATAAATTCATCATTTCTCTACCATTGAGCTAAAAGCGGGGTAGAGGTCTAATTGGATAGTTGCTCGCCCAGATCAACATCACAAATGGTGGGCACTTCAGTGCATTCTTTCAGTATCACCAGGAAATCTTCCTTTTTGAATAGCATCCCTAACCCTTTCTAAAAGTCTCCATCGTCAAATATGGGAATTCAGACCAGGAACGATTGGTACAAGCTCGGAATTTGCTTGCATAGCTTTCCAGGACTCTTTTCTTTTTTGTTGCCTTCGAAGGCCTCATCATCATTAGGAACATCCCCAAAACCAAAATGAAAGTTCTTTTGAGGGATTGGGACTTGCTCTATGATTCCATATAGATCCCTTCTTAGACCTCGCCCGGGTTCAAACCCGTTCTGGAGCATGGTAGAGGCAATCATTTTGTAGACTGCAGCCATGGGTACTTGCACGGAATCTTTTTTGCGAGCAGCCCCCTTTAGTTCCACCAAGTGGAAATCTGTCCCTTTTTTACCTTCTTTAATTACTGGTATAGAGTTGTTTGGTTAGTTGTGAATGCTACCTTCCATATGGATCATGACCTCATGGTCTTCCCATATAAATTTCACGGCTTGGTCGAGTGATGATGGCACAACTCCAGCCATGTGAATCCATGGTCTTCCCAGCAATAGATTATAATTAGCAGCAATTTCCATGACTTGGAACTCGGTAGTGAACTCAGCGGGTCCCATTTGGACACAGAGGTCTACTTCTCCGAATGGATCACTTGGGTCTCCATTAAACACCCTTACATTCATACGGCTCTGGCAGATTTTTTTGAGGTCATACCCTAGTTGGCTGAAGGTAGAATCAGGACAAATGTTGAGGACCACCCCATTATCAATCAACATTCGGGTCACAACCTTAGCACATGATAGTGACATATAGTTTTTTGTTATATGTCATGCCCTCTTTAGGCAATTCTTCCTTGATGAAGGAAATCAGACATTCCCCTATGACATGGGACACCATATTGGCCAGGTTATCGTTACTTGTGCCTGCAGGGATATGACCTTCGTCCAACACTTTCATCAAAGTTTGATGGTGTTAAGGGAAACATAATAGTAATGCCAACACTGATATTCGGGCTGGAGTCTTCTTTAGGTGCTACCCAATGGAGTATTCTTTTGGCTGCATTCGTTGCCAGAAGTCTTCGGCTCCTCCTTCAGTTATGGGCCTCCTTAGGTTTCCTTCTTTCCTTGGAACTCCTTGAGCTAATTCTTCGGGAGTATAAAATTTCCCCGATCGAGTCATTCCATGGGCGATAGCCACTTGGACAACAAATTCTTTTCTTGGATCTAACACTATCTCTTGGGATAGTGACGTTATGATTGGTGCGGGGATCAATACCTTAAATTGTGGGAACTCTTGAATTGTGAGTGAGGCAACTTTTGCTCAAGTGTTGATAGAGACTTGAGCTAATGATTTGCATATAGACCAATCTTCTTCTCTTCTACTCACATATGAATAGTATTATTGCCGTGGTTAGGCAGTGGATTGGTATTCATATTTGCTGGAGCTATTTTGAGAGCGATCTCTCCTTTGTCGATCAAATCTTGTATCTTATGCTTGAAGTTGATACGATCCTCAGTACTGTGTCCATTTCTGCCGGAATGGTATGCACATGTTTGATCAGATCAGAAGAATCGATTTTTAGGGTTGACAACCTTTGGTGGGATCTTCTGGATTAATCTAACAACACTTAGCCTTTCGAACAATTTGGTTAGTGTTTCCATCAGTGGGGTGAACACCTCAGGAGGCTTCTTCTCAAAGTTTGGATGCGGCAAACTGTATGTATTTGGGGGTGGTTGGTTTGGTAGTTTGTTGGTCAGTTATTTTGTGGAGTTTGATAAATGGGTGCGGAAGCTTGATAATTTGGTGGTGGAGTTTGGTAATTTGGTTGTGAAGTTTGGTAATTTGGTGGATGTGTTTGGAAATTTGTCTGTAAATTTTTGTAACTTAGTGATGGTGTTTGGAAATTGGGCTATGCATAAAAGACGAGCACAGGGTTGTATGGCGCAGGTAAGTAGGCACTAGGTGGTGGAGATTGATATATCTCGAGGGGAGGATGCGGTTCTTCTTTCTTTTTGGGCTTTGGGCTAGGTGTGTGGGATACATTTGTCATGTCCTCCTTTTTCTTCCTAGCAGGTCCCATAGTGCTTTAATTGCGACTTTGCTAGCCACACTGATGACTCTTTCAATTTTGAGACCATCCTCTATGGCATCTCCATCTTTACTAATTTGGAGAATGGTCTCCCCATCATGGAAAACATTCGGTCACAGAAATCTATTTCTTACGATCTAATAATGACAGAAACTAGTTCCTCTTTGCTCATTCGTAGTTGCACTCGTGTGGCTTGGCATTCCACCTGCTTGCATATCCCCGATAGTTCTCGGTAGACTTCTGCTTGACTTTTTCTAGGTAATACTGATCAGGTATGGTCTCAACATTAAATCGGAATCTCTCCATGAAGGATTCCGCCATGTCTTCCCATGTGGCCTATCGATGCATGTCTTGTGCGGTGAACTATTCAATAGCTTCTCCAATCAATCTTCGACTGAACAGCCTCATAATGAGTACTTGATTCTTCTTTACACTAACTAGTTGGTCACAGTAAGATCGCTAGTGGGCCTTGGGATTGCTTATTCCGTTGAATATTTTTGTTACACATTGAAAAAGTTTCCGTTGATGCATAGTGAATAGACTAGTGGAGGGCATGAAGTATACGATGTTTCAATAAGTAAGAAATAGCATTTAATAGGTCTAATCGAGATTTCAAAGACATTCGAGGTAAGAGAAAGAAGTTTGCCAAGAAAGGCTAGGTATGCGTTATGTATCAGAAAAGATTTACGAGTAATACGTTAATGATGACTTAATGGTGTCTTGGAGAAGAGTTATAACGTCCCTTAGATTGTTAATGAGGTGTTAAACAAGTGTTAAGAAGGTTCCATAAGGATTGGAGATCAAACGAAGTGACGAGAGAAAGATCGGAGAAAAGATGGATTATGCGACCAATTATACGGTCCATATAATGTTTTACGGTCCGTATAATGGTCCGTATAACAGTCACAGAGAAGATCCATCACTGATGAGATTATACGATCACTTATACGGACCGTATAAAATTATACGGATCATATAATGTGTCGTATAATTATCCTGAGTAAAAGGAGTGAAGTTCTTTGAAGCGTTCACGGTCACTTATACGGATCGTATAATTTTTTACGGACCGTATAAGTGTCCGTATAATTATGTCGGGACAGATTTTAAAGTTTTAAATAAGAGGACCCAAGTTCATTATTTTCATTTCCCATCTTCTCATTTCTTCTCCACAACTCAAGAATCCCTAAAACCTTCCACACTCTTCATCTATAAGAACCCAAGAGAAATTCATGATCAACTTCATCAAACCAAGAGAATCAAGTGCAAGAAACTCATTAGTGTTCATCCAAGTCAAGAAATCCCATTGAAGTGAACTAGGGTTTTGGCTCAAGTGAAGTATTTCCACTCAAGGCTCATTCCCACATTATCTAAGGTAAGTTTTATGATCATTCCATGTTGTTTAAAGTATTGGGAGGTTGAAAGATTAGATTACAAAAAGAGATAGAAAATGGGTTACAAAGATGAGAGTAATGAGATTTTGTGTTGTAGTTTGAAATGAGCCATGATTCTTGATATGTTGTGATTATAGGTAAGTTATAAATGACATTAAGGACAGGAGGTAAGCATTATATATGAGAAAACGTACTAGTGTACTATGACCATGATTATGGATGAATTGAATTGAAATTGTGAAATGTGGATAATGTAGGTGTATGAAGATTGTTGCTTATGATGTTGTTAATGTAATTATAGATGTTTGGGAGTTGATATGTAATATAAACAAAGGAAACTCTGCCTAATTTTCTCTAGCTTTGATTGAGAATGTTCATGTAATCGATTAGCTAACGATAATACGAACTCTCTTGAAGGTAGAAACGTGAGCGTTGAAGGAGAACGATCAAGCGATAGAGTAGCTAAATGAAAAGGCATGTGAGGCTAGTCCCCTTCTTCTAAGGCATGACTCCTGTGGCATGAATTCTCCTATTTTCCCATGACTTTTTTATATTCCGGCAATCATGAGCCTACCATTATAAAGAGCTTCACATGAGATAGAGAAACAAGATATGTCATGAGCATGATAGTGATGATGATGAGTGAAGTCTAAAGATCCTAAAGCTAATGATTCTAACTATGATCCATTGATGTTGTTTATTATATACACTCAGCTTACATGCTAATTCCTTCAAGGTGAGGCAAAATGTTTATGAATGCTCCATAATGGAATCGGGGGTTTACGACCTTATGCCACCCCGATAAAGTATAGTTGTCTTTGAGTTACTATTTAGGCATTAGGATGAGTACATGATGATGATATTAATCGCGCCTATACGGTCAAGCGTACACTCGCTAGGCAAGGCAACATAAACTATGTCCTAGATGGCATGGGCGACACCACTAGTGGGCGGTACGAGATGGTTACCCACGACGCGGGAGGCACGGACGGATTTAGCAATGATGATCACACCGTACCTATATGGTCAGGCATCTTATACATATATATACATGCATACATGATATGATGATGATGTTTATGAAGTAAGTCAGCATGCATTATTTCTATTAAAATTGACAGACAGCTGCAGATTGTTCTTCATTTGATATCCTCCTGTCTCATTGATGTATTGTTCTTGTTTATGCCTAACATACTCAGTATAACATTCGTATTGATGTCCTTTTCTTTAGACGTTGTGTTCATGCTCATGTGCAGACTGTGGAGGTGATCCGCATTCATAGTGAGCTATCACCGTACGTTGAGAGCACCTCCATTGTTCCGGAGGTGCCATTGCTTATAATTTTTGTGTACATATATTTTGGGCATGACGGGGTCCTATCCCATCCATATGTCTAGTACTCTAGTAGAGGCTCGTAGATACGTATGTATGAGTAGTATGGTCTCACGATGTCCTTACTGTATGTATATCATTTTGATAGCCGAAGGGCTTATGTATATAAAGATAAATATGTTTCAAATGAAAATGGTTTTCTTATGATTATAAGCATGAGATTAATGAATGAATGCAGGATGAGTGCGATAAGTAATAGCATGAGTGGTGCTCGGTGGTTAGCCCCGGGTACCCGTCATAGCCCCTAGCCGAGTCGTGACAATTTTGAATCTGGGAACCTTGAATCCCTCAGGAAAATCTAAGTTCGGATGCATGCAGAGATCGTCATACCTTATACTATCGCCTTACGAGTGGCTCTTGTGGATTGTTCAAGCATTTTCACCATATTAAGTTCCATTTATTTGTTGCGCCTGTCCTGTTTGGCTCTTTAGGCATTTTCTCTTCATACTGATCGAGCTCATGGTGCTCTGGGGAAAAGGCATTTGGCCTGACAAGGGTATGTAAGGATATTGTCGGATGTGCGGGGTAGTTTCTGGGCATATGAGTGGTTCGTGAAGATGGTAGAGAGATGGTGCTTGGGCGTATAGTAGGGTCAGTATGAGTGGGTTGCGATGCCTGGTACGTTGGCACAAAATGGGTAGTTCCAGGGACTTGAGTAGTTTTAAGAGGTGGTGGGGTGTGGTATGAAGTACCAATATGTGGTGGTTCAGTAGTGAGTGGGTTTTGAGTAGATGAATGGAAATGGTCAGGCAGTGGGGAACTCAGAGATAGAAAAGGCGGAGGAGGTCTTCTTGCCTCAGTGCGGGCTTCTTTGACGGCATTGCCCATTTCAGCTCTTACAACTTTCTCTTGAAGGTCAGCAACTTTCTCGAGCAGCATATTGATCACCTCTTCAGAATGCGATGCTGCTTTTGGGTCTGAGGATGTTGAATCCCTAATGACGAGTTTGTTTCTATTGCGTTCATCTTCCGGAGTACCAGTCATTTTCTCTTTGCCTTTGTCTTGCTCGTTAAGGGATGCTATTGTGGCTTTGGATCTAGTGACGCAGGCTAGAGTGACACAACACAGATCAACCTCTTTTTATAAGAGAAGAAAAACTCAAAGGTAAACAACATTAGTACCTTAGACAATAAAAGCAATGCAAGCTATCACACGTAACTTTGCAAATGAACACATATGGCATAGAATATTCATGTATTGGATCCAAATGTTTAATTGATCCTTTGTTTCGAGGTTTTGGTATTTTGGCATTTTAACTTGTTTACGAATTTTGGCTTTGGGAATCTATGGTTGATTTGCTTTGGGTGTCTCCTCCTATTCCAATAGGGAGCATATATTTCATATAATATAGGGATCGAATCTTACATAGACTGCCTATGTATCCCCCCTCCGGAAATCAGGCCCTTCCGTAGTTCAGTTTACATTAAAAATGCTCCTAATTTTGTTCTACCCAAAAGCCTTCCCAAACAAGGCCCAATAAGGGCTTCCTATGTATCCCTCCTTCGGACATCAGGTGGGATGTAGTTTTTATACATATAAATAGGGGAGGATAATATTCAAATCACAAAAAGGGACCCCTAAATCTACCCAAAATATGACCTTTCCTTGAGATCGAAGCAGCTTGTTTTCCTTACAACCACACATATAGCCGAAGGCCCTACTTCCTAATAATGGTGAGAGAGCACTACCCAAATCTTCCCATGGTAGACCAGATGCTCCAACTCAATTTCGAAGGCTTCACATTCTTCGATGTCATGTCTAGGTGCCTAAAAATGAAATAAGCTGCTCTTTCTTTGGCTTGGCCAGCCGGGCGAGGATTTCTATGAGGCCTCAATCGGACGCATCATTCAGGTGCTTGATAACTTTTGAAAGATGCTCGAGCATGAGTCCTTGAAGATGGTGAACTCGTAACGCCAAATGTGAGTGTTCAATGTGATTTCTTTACTTGGAATGACAGTATCAAGGAAAACACAGAATTGTGGTCCCCAAAATTTATGGATCGTCTTGTCATCAATCAGCCCTATGATCCTTCTTCTGAGGGCCACGCATTCATCGGTGGCATGGCCCGGTTGGTTCCTATGGAATTGGCATCTTTTGTATGCGTAAATTGAGGCGCAAGGTGGTAATTTCTCATGACTGAGGCACATGGCCCACATGGTCATTTTCTCGTAGATTTCCTTACATCGCACATGCTCTGGAGTGACACAGTAGGGGCAAGCATGTGGTTTGAGGGAAATTTCCCATCAAGTTGGGGATGGTGGACGATTGAGCCCTTGAGGTATCTCATAACTATCAACTTTTTCGCATAGGAAGCAGTGGTGGCCTCTTTGGATGTCCAGCTTTGTTTCTACTTATAAGTCTCAGATTCCTCTTCGAGATCCTCGATTTCTTGCTAGGGTGCCTTAGATTTGACTAGAAGTGGTATATAGCTTCATGTCATTCCTTTGACCTTGTATGAGCGGTTCTCACAACAATTAGCTCCACCCGCAGCCTGCGCGAGTGCTCCCACTGTGTCCAAAATTCCTACGGCTCTTTGATCTTTAATTGGACCAATTTGATCTTTCCTTCTAGCCTACGGACCTTCCTACAAAGCAATTCCTCATTTTCTTCTTCACTAACTAAGTTGACCATGGGGGTAGTGTGAATTTGATTCTCTTGAACATCCATAGTAGCAAGTCAACCTTTAAAGAGATACAAAGGGTTAGTCTTTAGTATACAGGCCTTTGGCTATTTGGTTTTTCTTTGTGTCTTTCTTTGGGGTAGTAATCGGAATAGAGGATCAATCAACCATTTAAACGAAATACATGAAGCACATAAGCAGGTAATCACACAATCAGGTAATCAATAATTGCAATAAATTATATTACTCACGTTCTTAAAAACCAAAGTCATCCTAATCGATTCGAAACATAAATGTGCCCTTTTGCACTAAACCATTGCCCCCATAGACCATAGTTCTCATTAATAATAATTTCCCCAAAAGGGGTTACAAAAAGATGATCAACATAAAAGTAAAAATCAACAGAAGTGGCTATTAGTGGTAGATGATGAGGCTCTCTCGATCTTAGCCTTCTTTTCCTTCGCAGGAGGCCCTCAGTACCGGAGGTGAGTCCATGTCAACACAAAGGCCCATCATGAATCCCTTCTCTGTGAATGTCATGGGTGCAGTCTTATCCATTGCTTTCTGTATTCGATCATTAAGATCCTCTAAGCACTCTTATGTGAACCCCAACTCATGTGTCAATCTAGCTATGATGGCTTAACTGTGTTCACTCTTCTCCAAGTAATTGTCATCCCTATCATCGGCTCGTCTTTGAGTCAAATGGGCCTTAATCTAGACCTTGGAAAGTTTGTCTTTGAAACAGTGATAAAAATTAGGTCAGGGGGTGAGGGTGCCTTGAAAATGTTCCCTGCCCAATCCTTGTAGCCCTCTTCATACCCAGGGTTGAACCTATTGGGTGCCAAAGTCTTGGGGCCCCATGTTATGCAACCATTCCATTCTTGGACAATATCCTTAGCATTCGTAGTCTATAATATAGTCTCCCATGTTCCTGACTTGGGATATTACTTGGGTTCTACCAAATTATCTCAAAACCCACTAGGTGCATAAGGGCAAATCCCTCGAATTCCCATACGTGGTTGGAATGGATAATTTCTTCCTCTATCTACAACTTCATCGGATATGAAATCACGGATCATAAACTATACATTGTCTTAGTGTTCCACCCTGTACTTTTGTACGTTAAACAACGTCATGAGTTGATTGTTACAGATTTGGAGAGCGGAAGTATCTTCGAGATTTTATAAGATTAAACCTATACATCTTAAGTATATGAAGCTTTAAGTTCAAGTTTGGGATGTGTCAGAAGGATTAGAGGATGAATGAATCGAAGCGAATATGTTTCTTTGGGGTTTGATTTTGGAAAGGAAATATATGGACTGTATATTAAATATACGGACCCTATTTTAGGATACGTTTCGTATTCCTCTAGGCAGAGAGGGAACTTTTGTGATTGAGATATACGGTCCATATATACAGAACGTGTATATATATACGACCAATATATTTTGGTTGTATATTATGTCGATGTAAACCTTTTTTATATATATTTCGTACCCCATTCATTTTCTCTCATTTTTCCTCATTTCTCCTAACCTCTAGCACTTCTAGAAATATCTCCAACATAACTAACCAATTCCTAAGTGAAATCAAGGATTAAAAGAGAAGATCAAGTGCCTAAAGTTTCCAAAGTGTTGTTGAAGCTTGTTTCTCTTTCTTGTAAAAGCTTTGAAGGATACTTCTATCTTGAATTAAAGTGTTCTTGTGTTCTTAATGTAATATTGCATCTTACTTCCATGTTTATGAGTTTATGTGATGGTTATACTAGGTTTGGAGGGAAGGAAGTTGGAGGGAAGGTTCAAATATGAACTTGAGTTTATGTTGAGTTGTAATTTGCTTTGAGCCATGTTGTTAATGTGTTTTTGAGAAAGAATGTTGTTTTATGGATAGTAGTTGATATTGATATTGTATTGAGGATGTTATACCATGTATATTAGGAAGATAAAGGCGTATAAGTGTCATATATTGGACTGTTTTGATGTGTACCCTGGGTGAGTAGCGGTGTGAAATTAAAGAGACTTATATCAGGTTGTTGTTGTGTTGTTAGCTGTTAGATGTGCTATAATGACTAAGGAGTAAGAGAAATGTTGTCTGTTTCATTTTGGAATCGAATTATCATTTGATATACATAATATACTAGTACCATCTAAGCTTGTAAATGCCTTCCTTTGTTATAGGATTGGAGAACTAGTTTGACAGATTCGTTGTGGGATTGTGCTAAAAACTTTAGATATGTTAAGGCTAACGTTCCTTCTTTTGGCATGATCCTTATGAACAAAACGTAAACTTAACGCTACTTCATAATGATTCTATTCTTAGCAGCTAGGGATGTTCTATGTTGATTCATGTTCCAGTATTATTTTTCTTTGTAAATCTTTCTTCGGATTCAGTATGCTTTATAGAATCACATGTTAGTGAAAATGCTATCTCATAATAATGATCAGAGGGGTAACGACCTTACGTCAATCTGAAAAATTCAGGATGCACTCTGTTCATATTCATGCATTGCATATATATACACACACACACACACACACATATACACACACACTATGACCCCACATCTGTTATATACGCGTATACTTATATAATATATATGTAGGGTATGGGAAAGGTTACGGCGTTAAATACGCACTACTGCATGATCAGCTGGTCATATGATGAATATTATGCCCACAGAGGCCGATATACTTTCATGCCTTACATACTCAGTACTTTGTTCATACTGATGACACTTTTTCTTGGGGGATGCGGTGTTTCATACGTACGTTCAAGTAGACAAAGGACGATCCGCCCGCAGGTTGTCGTTCGGTAAACCGATATTCGAGCACTCCACTTGTCCTGTAGTCGTTGTAATATTTTTGTACGTTATATATTTTTTGTACATATGGATATGGCAGGGCCCTATCCCAACCTTATTTTGTCATGTAATCTAGTAGAGGCTTGCAAATAGATGTGGTACAGTTAGATGTTGTACGGCCCTCTCGGCCTATATTTTGTTATATATGTGTCCATGGTGGTCTTGTTGGCTTGTATAGTTTTGTCCAGCATAGTTATATACGTATATATTTTGGGCCTGCTCCTTTTCAGTATAGTTCTTTTATGATTTAGCAGATTTCCATATGATGACCCTTATCGTCCACCTTTGTTCATTATTATGATACGGAAGCACGAATAGCGGTGCTCAAAAGGTAGGGTCGGGTACCCGTCATGGCCCTCCGATTTGGGTCGTGACAAACTTGGTATCAGAGCAGTTCTATCCTAGGGTTTTCTACAAGCCGTGTCTAGCAGAGTCTTGTTTATGATGTGTTGTGCACCACACTTATAAATAGGAGGATGTAGGGCATTTAGGAGGGTTTTCCTCTTTTCTTATCTTAGATCGTGCACATGTTTTGATTTCAGCGATGCCTATGACGAGGAGAGCTTCAGAAGGCCAATGAGGCAAGGCTGTGATAGATGAGGGTACCAGTCGGGTGCCACTGGTAGATGTGGCCAGGGTGAGTCCCAAAGTGAGGCCCCTTCTCAATCTTCTCAAAACCCTTCCGTTCCAGCGGAGCCCAGAGGGGTTGCACCTATAGCACCCCCAGTTCCTCCACATGATACACCCACCTTGGAGATGCAAGATGTCATTTGGTTATTGACTCAATTAGTGGCTACTCAGGCCCAACGTCAGGGTATGGGTACTGGTTACGCTGACTGTAATGACCTGTTTGGTCGTTATAGTCTTTCCGGCATTTTTGCCATTTTCTAAGCATTGATTAGCTCATTTTGACCCCAGGGGACCGTTGGCATGCTTCCCGAGGTGTCTAGACCAGATTCGGGCAACTTTTGTGAAAAATAGGCTTAAAGTGAAAAGTGGTTGATCAAAAATTGAGTTTTGGGTAAACGAACCTTTTTCAAAACTCGGTCGGGTACACCGGTTCATGATTGGACTTGGATCGCATTTGATTCATGATTGCATGATGGCCTCACTTCAGAAGGGTATGGATATCTCTCGTATTTAGGCATATGCGCAGGGCCTAGAGCAGCGGAAGCAGCAGTAGCGAACTGATCGAAAGCATGATAGGGCCAGAGTAAGAGGGCTAGATCTTCTAGTTCCTTTGGTAAGTTTTGGGGTGGTCAGAGACAGCAGTTTCCTAAGCGTCCAGCCTATTCAGCGGCTAGTATGCCTTCACAATTTCCAAGACCTAGATTTGATAGATTCACTTATTCTGGGTTAAGTCAGACTTCCAAAGATTTCAATTCCCATTATAGGGGTGATTTTGGTCAGATAAGGCCATTTCTGCCATCATGCACTCAGTGTGGTAAATTACATAGTGGACAATGCCGTTTGGGTTCAGATGTGTGTTATACTTGTAGTCATCTAGGCTATATTATACGAGATTATCCATCAAGAGGTAGTAGAGGTGTAGTTCAGCTGACAGGATCTGCAGCTAGTTCTTCCTTATCGGTACGCCCTCCTGGTTAGGGTTCTCCGACATCAGCGAACTATGGTAGAAGTAAAGTTAGAGCATCCAGCTCGAGCGGTCCTCAGAACCGCATGTATGCATTGGTTGGTCAGCAGTATCTTGAGTCGTTACCTGATGCTGTTACAGCCATATTATCAGTCTTCTCCCATGACGTGTATGCATTGATAGATCCAGGTTCTACTTTATCTTACGCCACTCCTTTTATTGCTAGTAAGTTTGGGATAGAACCTGAGAAGATTAGGCCTTTTAAGGTGTCTACACCTGTTGGAGACCGGTGATAGCTAGACAAGTATATAGAAACTGTATGGTCATAGTCTGTAATCGTCATACCGTAGCAGATTTTCTTGAGTTTGATATAGTAGACTTTAATATTATTATGGGTATGGACTGGTTGGCTTCTTGTTATACTAACGTTGATTACAGACAAAGATGGTTCGGTTTGCTTTCCAGAAAAGGCCGTTCTGGAATAGAAAGGTAATATAGCTTCGCCGAGTGGTAGGTTTATTTCCTATCTCAAGATAAGGAAGATGACCACAAAGGGTTGTATTTATCACATTGTTCAAGTCCAGAATTCAGAAGTAAACCACCGACCCTTCAACATGTTCCGGTGGTTAATGAATTCCCAGATGTATTTCTAGACGAAGAGGCATTTCGCCAGAATGGGAGATTGACTTTACTATCGATGTACTACCAGATGCACAGCCGATATCTATTCCCCCTTATAGGATGGCCCCTACTGAGTTGAAGGAATTAAAAGAGAAGTTGAAAGATTTGCTCGAGAAGGGCTTCATCAGGCCTAGTACGTCGTCGTGGGGAGCACCAGTGTTACTTGTAAGAAAGAAAGACGACTCATTGCAGATGTGTATATATTATAGATAGCTGAATAAGGTGACGATAAAGAACAAGTATCAGCTCTCGAGGATTGATGACTTATTTGATCAGTTGCAGGGTGCCAGATGCTTTTCAAAGTAGACTTGAGGTTATATTATTATCAAGTCAAGGTCAAAGAGCAAGATATTTCGAAGACAGCACTCAGGACCATATATAGTCACTTCGAGTTTCTTGTGATGTCTTTTGGGTTGACTAATGTGCCAAAGTATTTATGGATTTGATTAACAAAGTATTTAGACCCTTCTTAGATCTACTTGTGATTATGTTTATCGATGATATTCTAGTTAACTCTCGATCAGAGGCTGAGCATGCGGATCATTTGCGTGTTGTGCTCAGGGTTCTTCGGATAAGAAGTTGTATGCGAAGTTCTCTAAATATGAATTCTGGTTGAACTCCGTGGATTTCCTCGGACATATTATATCAGATGAAGGCATCGGGGTTGATAAGAAGATAGAGGCCACGAAGACTTGGAATAGACCCATGACACTGTCGGAGGTTCGCAGTTTTCGGGGGTTGGCAGGATATTACAAGAGATTTGTAGAGGGTTTCTCCTTTCTTTCAGCACCATTGACGAATCTGACTCAGAAGGCAGCTAAGTTCCACTGGACATATGCTTATGAGCGGAGTTTTCAGGAGCTGTAAAAAACTGACTTTAGCGCCAGTTTTGTCACTTTCAGAGGGATTCAAGGGTTATGCTATCTATTGTGACACCTCGAGCGTCGAATGGGGTTATATGTTGATGCAGCATGATAATGTTATTGCATATGCTTTGAGGCAGCTGAGAAAGCCTGAGAAGAACTATCCGACCTATAATTTGTAGTTAGTTATAGTGATTCATGCATTTAAGATTTTGAGGCATTATTTATATGGTGTCCACATTGATGTTTACACAGATTATAAGAGTCTTCAGTATATCTTTAAGCAGAAAGAGTTGAATTTACGTCAGAGGCGATGGTTGGAGCTGTTGAAGGATTATGATGTTGATATTCTATACCATCCAGGGAAGGTGAACGCAGCAGCCGATGCCCTCAGCCACAGATCTATGGGTAGTTTGCCTTATTTGAGAACAAAGAAAAGGGAGTTAGGTCACGAGCTTCATCAGTTAGCCAGCCAAGGAGCTTGATTATTAGACTCAGGTGATGTGGAAGCCACAGTTCAAGATACAGTACATCATACTTAGTAGTTGAGGTTAAGGAACACCAGTATGAGGATTCCTCCTTGATTCAGTACAGGTAGACAACCCCACAGTGTAACGACCCGCATGGTCATTATAGTCTTTCCGGCACTTTTTGACCTTTTCCCGAGCTTGTTAGCTCACTTTTTATCAAAGGGGACTTTTGACACACTTCTTGAGGTGTTCAGAGCAGATTTGGTTGACTTTTTGGGAAATCTGGGCTTTAAGCAAAAAAAAGCTGACTCAAAGTTCACTTTCGGGTAAACGGACTTTTTTAAAAAATTTGTCGATTCTGAGAGGTGCAAATGGTGTTTTAGAACTTGTGTGCATATCTGGTTTGGTTCCCAATGCACGCGGGTGCATTTTGGGAATTGGGTTAGGAAGTTGGAATTGAGGTATCAGGGGTTGACTCAGTCAATGAGACCTTTTTTGAGAATTTTGAGGCCACGAGTGCATTCACAGCGTATTTTTATGTGTGTCTGCATATTTGCTATGTGAGCAGATGACCTCAGAAAATAGTCTGAAATTCGGGTTAAAAGTGTGAAACTTGGGATTATTCTGGTGTCCGTGCTCGCTTTGGCGGCACCAGCACAATGCCGGTACCACTATAGCAATGCCACTCTCTGTGACGTCAAGCGGTCTAACATTTCGGCATGACCGCTCACCGCCAAAGCACTGCCGATGGAGCGGTCATTTGGTCACGGAAGCGAGTGTCAGGCAGTTAGTTCATTAAATAAAGTGTTAAAAGCCCTAAGTCCCTCATTTATTAGTATTTCAAAATCTGAGCTATTGGGAACAGTTCCAGAGTATTCTTGGTGGTAAGTTCTTCTAATTCCTTTACTATCCTATTGTCCTTAATCGCCTTAGAATTCCTTACAATGATAGTTCATTAAGTGTTTGATGATTAAAATTGGATTCAATGAGTTCTTCTTTCTAGACTTCTAAATCATGATTTGTTGGTTGGGTTAGCTCTATTAAGCATTGAATTGATGATAAGAATCCTTTATTTCATAATTTCTTCCTAATTAATGGCTAATTTATGGAATTGGAAGCTAGGGTTTATACCCAAATTTGGGGGTTTTGCCTAGAATTCGAATTCAAGTAAATTGTTGACTCTTCTAGCTTGATATTGATGAGAATTGATCACTTAGAGATTTAATTTCATGTTGAAACCTTTAGATTTCTAATTTCACCCAACTAGTTTATAAAACCCTTTCCATAGGTTGGGGATTTGGGTCTTGAATAGAAGTAGGGTTCGTTTGACGTCCTTCTTAATTCGAATGTGCCAAAACTTTCTTTATCTCGAGGCTCAAAGGAAAGGAAATTCTAAGAAGAGATTGTTGGTGATATTATTGTTCGACCTTCTAGGTAGGTTACGGTTTACCCTATGGTAAGACTTCGTTTAGCGAAGCATATATTTAGACGATATTGTCGGAGAATGCATGTAAACCTTCGAGTATGAAGTTGGATTGAATATTGTCTTACGTTAGGCCCTATTGTGTGATTAGGGTTAGCCACCCCTTTGTGTTGTGAATTATCTTGTTCTATTGTTGTTGGCTTGATGCCACATGGAAATAGTAGATATTGGAGACTATTGATATCTCTTGATCTTGATATTGTAGTATCTTACTCGTTGACTTTTGATATGAGGCTAGTGTTCTATTATACTTACTGTGTAGCCTTTTCATGATATTGTTGGTGTGCCCATGCGTGGTACTTTTGATATTGATTTGATTATTGACATTGAACTCATACATTGCATGCATTCTCATCCTTTATGATATACCGTTGATACATTGATGGTACTTGAGAAAATATTGTTACGAGCTGGGCTCAGTTGGATGAGAGTGACATGAGAATCGATGTTCGATGTTTATCCCAGAATTGAGGTATGAGTGTAGTGATTGTCGAGGTTTTTGCCGGAATCGTGAGGCAGCGATTGCCGAGGTTGTTGCCGGAATCGTGAGGTACATGTACTTCGCGGGTTCCCCATGAGTTATGCTGCTGAGATGTGATGTTCCATCATCGGAGTACATATGTATGGTGCATATGCATTGCATTCACATTTCATACATTATTGCATTGCATTGTACTGTGGCTTCTATTGTGATTTTGATGTGATATACTTGTGATAAACGGATTCAGATTGATTATTTAGAGACTTGGCACATTTGGGGTTTAGATGCTAAACATAGTTGATGACATGTACTTGGATTCTAGCTCGTATTTAACTTATACCTTGTTGATTTACCTGTTTATCTTACTTTATTGCCTCGATATGTGTTAGCTAAACTTAGTCGACCTATGATACCTACTAGTACTTGTGGTTTGTACTGACCTGCACTTGCTACATTCATTTATGAATGTAGAGTTCCAGGTGGGATCGACCTCTGCTTCGCATGGCTGATAGTGGTCCTAGAGTTGCTGCTAGAGTCTTACAGGGCGAGCATGGGGATGTCCGCCGACTTGAAGATTCTTCTTTTTCTTTATGTCTTACTTGACATTCAGATTATTGATATATTATTGTTATTTCTAGACTTGTAGATTCTAGTTAAATGCTCTTGTATGACTAGACATATTTCTGGGGTGGTTTTCATGTGTTTCTGTATTATCTATCTATTATTATGTCAAACTTACATATTCTATCTCTGGCGCTTATTTATTTAATTTTTTCATGTCTTTAAGATTGTTGGGATAAGGTTTTGCCCACCGAGGTAGGAAAGGTAGGTGCTCGGGCAACTTAGCTAAATTGGGTCGTGACATACAGAAAAATAAGTCACACTTTGAGATATTTGGAGCAGGGTTATGTGAGCAGATTATTACAGAAGCTCATTATTCCCGCTACTCTATCTGTCCAGGGTCGATTAAGATGTACCATGATATCAGAAAAATTTACTGGTGGAATGGTATTAAGAAGGATATAGCAGAGTTCGTGGTCCAATGCCCTAATTGTCATTAGGTAAAAGTTGAGCGTCAGAAGCCTAGTGGATTGTTGCAGAACATAGAGATTCCTACTTGGAAATGAGAGGCGATTAATATGGATTTCATTATAGGCTTACCTCGTTCCCAGCACAGGTGTGATTCGATATAGGTGATTGTTTATAGACTCACAAAGTCAACACATTTTCTACCTGTCAAGACTACTTATTCTACTGAGGTTGACATGAAGTTATATATTAAGGAGATGGTGTGACTTTATGGTATTCTAATATTTGTTATTTCAGACAGAGGTGCACAGTTTACAGCTAACTTCTTGAGATTCTTCAAGAAGGGATTGGGGACACAGATGAACCTTAGTACAACATTTCATCCCCAGACAGATAGGTAGGTACGAGCGTACTATTCAGACACTCGAGGATATGTTACGAGCATGTGTGATAGACTTCAGAGGTAGCTGAGATGATCATTTGCCACTCATTGAGTTCGCGTATAATAATAGTTGCCATTCCAGTATCCAGATGGCCCCGTATGAAGCCCTATATAGGCGAAAGTGCAGATCTCCTATCGGATGGTTCGAGGTTGGAGAAACAAGGTTGATAGGGCAAGATTTAGTCCAACAGGCGGTGGAGAAGGTTAAGTTCATTCAAGAGAGGAGAGGTTGCTAGCAGCTCAAAGTCGCCAGAAGTCTTACGCAGATAATAGACGATGAGATTGGGCGTTCAAGGTAAATAACTGGGTGGTCTTGAAGGTGTCGCCTATGAAAGGTCTCATGCGATTCGGTAAGAAGGGCAAGCTTAGCCCTAGATACATTGGCCCTTATAGGAATATGCGTAAGGTAGGCTAAGTAGCCTATGAGCTAGACCTACCTTCAGATCTGGAGTTTGTACATCCGGTCTTCCACGTATCCATGCTCCGCAAATACATCGGAGATCCTTCCAGAGTTATACCTGTAGATTATATCCAGATTACAGAGCAGTTATCATATGAGGAAGACCCTATTGCTATTCTAGATCGCCAGGTTCGTAAGTTACGAACCAAAGATATAGCTACTGTAAAAGTAATTTTGAGGAATAAGAATGTAGTAGAGATGACTTGGTAAGCTGGGGAAGACATGAAGTCTAGATATCCTCATTTGTTTATGATTCGAGAGCACGTGCATTATTTTGTCAGTTACTTATGATGGTCGGGTGGGACCTTTGTTGTTATTGATTGTTGTAGCCCTTTATGGCATTGTACTATATTGTTGGGCTATGTAATAGGTTAGTAGTGGCGTGATTATAGAGGAGACTCTGCCAAAATTTGCATAGACTTCTGAAGGTTTAACATTTAAGGACGAATGTTTTTAAGGGGGGAGGATGTTACACCCTCGTGCTTTTGTACATAAAGCATCTTCATGAGTTGGATGTTATAGATTTGGAGAGTAGAAGTATCTTCGAGGTTTTATAAGATTAAACACGTTCATCTTAAGTATACGAAGGTTTACGTTCTTGTTTGGCAAGTTTCAGAAGGATTAGAGGATTAACTAATCGAAAAAAATACGTTTCGTCGGAGTGTGATTTTGGAAAGAAAATATACGGACCGTATGATAAATATATGGATGATATTTTGGGATACTGTTCGCATTCATCTAGGCAGAGAGGGCACTTTTGTGATTGACATATATGGTCCATATATACGGACCGTATATATACAGCTAGTACTTTGGACCGCATATATATATATATATATATATATATATATATATATACAACCGGTATATTTTGGTCGTATATTATGTCGGTGGAAACCTTTTTTTTTTATATATATATTTCTTACCCCACTCATTTTTCCTCATTTCCCTAACCTCTAACACTTCTAGAAACCTCTCCAACATAACTAATCAATTCCTAAGTGAAATCAAGGATTAAAATAGAAGATCAAGTGCCTAACATTTCAAAAGTGTTGTTGAAGCTTGTTTCTCCTTCTTGTAGAAGCTTTGGAGGATACTTCAATGTGAAGTGATCTTGGAATTGAAGTGCTCTTCAGTTCTTGAGGTAAGATTCCATCTTATTTCTATGTTTATGAGTTTATGTGATGGTTATACTAGGTTTGGAGAGAAGGAAGTTGGAGGAAGGTTCAAATATAAAGTTGAGTTTATGTTGAGTTGTAATTTACTTTGAGCCATGTTGTTAATGTGTTGTTTAGACATAATATTGTTGCATGGATAGTCATTTATGTTGAGATTGTATTAAGGATGTTATACTTGGTATATTTGGAAGAAAAAAGCGTATAAGTGTCATATATTGGGTTGTTTTTATGTTTACCTTGGGGTGAGTAGTAATGTGAAAGTAAAGAGCCTTACATGAGGTTGTTGTTGTGTTGTGGGTTGTTAGGTGTACTGTAGTGACTAAGGAGTAAGAGAAATATTGTCCATTTGATTTTAGAATCGTATTATCATTTGATATACGTAATATACTAGTACTATCTAAGCTTGTAAATGCCTTCCTTTGTTATAAGATTGGAGGACTAGTTCGATAGATTCGTTGTGGGATTGCGTTGACAACTTTAACTATGTTAAGGCTAACTTTCCTTCTTTTGGCATGATCCTTATGAAAGAAACGTAGTCGTAACGCTACTTCATATGATTCTATTTTTAGCAGCTAGGGGTGTTCTTTGTTGATTCATGTTCCAGTAATAATGTTCTTAGTAAGTCTTTCTTCAGATTCAGTATGTTTCATAAAGTCATATGTTGATGAAAAATGCTATCTCATAATGAAGATCAGAGGTGTAACGACTTTGTGTCACTTCGACAAATTCAGGATGTACTTTTGTCATAGTCATGCATTTCATATATATGTATATACTATGACCCCATAGGCGCTATGTACGTGTATACTTATACTATATGTAAGTGGGGCATGAGGAAAGTTACAGCATTATATACACACTACCACCTGATCAGCTGGTCATATGATGATTATTATGCCCAAAGAGGTCGATATGATGATGATTATGCCCACAGAGGCCGATACGATATGATGGGATGCCCACAGAGGCCGATACGATATGATGGGATGCCCACGAGGGCTTTGACGACCATCATATATATATATATATATATATATATATATATATATATATATATATATATATATATATATATATATATATATGTATATATATATATATGCTCATATATATACAATACTTAGGCATATCATTGGCCCTCAGAGGCAGTTCAGATATACAGGCTGCGTTCCTTTTATCCGATGTACTTTCATGTCTTTTTTATGTTACTTTCATGCCTTTTATACTCTGTACTTTGTTCGTACTGACGCCCCGCTGCATTTCATGCCCGCAGGTTCAGGTAGATAGGTTGACGATCAGCCTCGGTAGGTTGCCATTCAGCCGATATCGGAGCACTCCACTTGTCCCGGAATTCTATTGTGTTTTAGTAAGTTATATTATTATTGTACATATGGGTATAGTGGGGCCATATCCCGATCTTATTATGTAATGTACTCTGGTAGAGGCTTGTAGACGGTTGTGGTAGCTTAGATGTTGTACGGCCCTCTCGGCATATATTTTATTTGATAGGTGTCCATGAAAAGCCTTGTGGCTTGTACAGTTTTGTCCAAAGATAGTTATATAAATACGTCCTATGGGCTCGCTCCTTTTTATTATAGTTCTCTCATGATCTAGCAGGTTGCCATCTAATGACCCTCATGGTCCACCCTTGTTCATGATTATTATATGGAAGCATGATTAGTGGTGCTCGGCAGGTAGGGTCGGGTGCCCGTCATGGCCATCCAATTTGGGTCATGACACTTCTTTAAGCCTTGAGAAGATGAAGACCCAACCTTGCTTGGTCTACTACTCAAAATTTGGGCAGAGGGATGCGAGTCTATCCTTTCTATTTTGGTTGCTTAGGTATTTGTCACGACCCAACTCATGGGTCTAGCGGGCATGCACACAACCCTCCTGGTAAGAGAACCCTTCCCTTTCGCTACCAATTATTAGAAATATCGTGCAGAAGATTTAATAAAATAGGCAGTCTCAAAATCATGTATATAAACTATTACACCTCAAAAAATTTTCGTTAACGTACGGTGAATAGGCCAATGAAGGGCATGATATGTACGACATTTTGATAAGCAAGAAATAGCAATTGATGGTCCCAATTAAGATTTCCAAAGACATTCGAGTTAAAGAAAGAAAGTTATTAAGGAAAGCGAGTTGTAAGTTGTGTGTCGGGCAAAGTTACGAGTACCGAGTTAATGATGTTTTAATAATGTTCTGAAGAAGAGTTATAATGTCCCTTAGATTGCTAATGAAGTGATAAACAAGTGTTAAGAAGGTTCCATAAGGATTGGAGATCAAACGAGATGACGGGAACAACTTCGGTGGAACTGTGAGTTCCACGACCATGTTCCACATACAGCACCATGATCCACGGACTGTGGATGGGTCCGTGGAACTGCCGGCGTGGTGGGCTGGCTGGTCATGAACCACGACCGCTTCCACGGCCACAAGGTTCCACGGACGCGTGGAGCCGATCCGTGGAACTCCCGACGACTGAAATGTTTCAAGTCTTTAAATGTAATCCCCACTTCATTTATTTCATTTCCACCAACTTCTTCCATCTCTCAAGACCACTAGAACCTTCCATATATTTCATCCATAAGAAAACAAAGGGAATCAAGGATCAACAACAAGAATTGAAGTGAATCAAATGAAGGAAACCTCATTAAAGTCATCCAAATCAAGAAATCTCAAGAAAGGTGAAAGAGGGTTTTGGTGCTAGAAGGATACTTCCACTCAAGGCTTGTTTCTACGTTATCTAAGGTGAGTTTCATGGTATTTTCATGATGTTTGAAGTGTTAATAAGTTGAAACACTTGGATTGTAGAAGAGTATAGAAAATGGGTCATAAATGGGTGAATAGTGTCATTGTTGAGTAATAGTTGGAATGAACCATGAAAATGGATATGTTGAGATTATAAATACATTATAAATGACATTTAGAACATGGAATAAGTATTGTATGAGAAAGAACGCGATAGTAGACTTTGGTCATGATTATGGAGAATTGAAGTGAAATTGTGAAATGCGAATAATGTAAATGAATGACGATTGTTATTGGTGATATTGTGATTGTTGTTATGAATGTTGGGAGTTGATATGGAATATGGAGGAAAGTAGTATAAATAAAGGAAATGCTTCCCAATTTTCTCTAGCTTTAGTAAGTACGTTCTTATGATTGTTTAGCTAATGTCGATACGAATTCCCTTGAAGGTATAAACGAGTGCATTAAAGGAGAACGAGCAAGCGATAGAATAGTTGAACGACAAAGGTATGTAAGGCTCAACCTTTCTTCCTAAGGCATGAATCCTATGCATGATTTTCCTCCTTTTTCATGAAATTCCTATATTCCGAAAGACTAAAAGCCTACGTTCATGAATAGTCATATGAGATAAGAAATATGCTAAGAATATGATGATGAGAATGCTAAGTTCAAGCCTAAGGATTCTAGAGATTATGATATGATGTACCTACAAAGTAATGATGTTGACTACGATTCAATGATGTTTTCTTCATACATACTCACCTTAAATGTAGTCCCTCCAAGGTGAGATATAACGATTATGATTACTCCATAACGTAATCGGGGGTCCATGACCTTACGTCGCCCCGACACAGTTATAGTTGCTTCCAAATCCTAATGTATGATTTGAGGATATGTGTATAATGATATTAAATGATGATAAATCCATGATAAGCTTACGAGACGATTAGTAATGATAAGTCTATGATATGTATGATGTGTATGACGATGTGATTCCACCGCGGCCTGGTGGCCAGACATGTCACCGCAAAGGCGGGCTGCATACGATTCCACCGCGCCTAAATGGCCGGGCATGTCACTGCTAAGGCGGGCTGCTACGTTTACACCGAGCCTAGAGGGCCGGGCATGACACCACTAGTGGGCGGCATATGATGATTACTCGGACGCGGGTTGACGATGGTAATGTACATGTACCAATGATGATGTATATGTGATATGATAAGGTATACGCATGATATGCTTATGCATGATGTATGTATATGGAATGTATCTATACCTAAGAGACTACATAGATGGTATCCTCCTCTCATGACTTATGATGTTCTTATTATGTTTATTTTATTCCTGCCTCACATACTCAGTACAATGTTCGTACTGACGTCCGTTTTCTTTGGACGCATTGTGTTCATGTGTGCATAGGTAAGCTTGAGGGAGGTGATCCGGACCCGTAGGAGCTAGTGAGGCGATTTGAGGGCACCCATTTTCCGAGGTGGCATTGATTATTCTTTTGGTACATATGTGTATATATTTATGATTTGGGCCCGACGGTGTCCTTTTCCCCGTCCATATGCCTAGTACTCAGTAGAGGCTCGTAGATACGTATGTGTGGGCAACATGGTCTCAACCGGGTCCTTATGTATATGCACACACACACATATATATATATATATATATATATATATATATATATTGATAGCGGGGGCTTATGCTTATAAAGTAAACATGTTTCAAGCTGCCTAATAGTTTTCTATGATTACGAGCAAATATTATGAATGAAGCAGATGAGTAACAGGGTGAGCGGTGTTCTATGGTTAGCCTCGGATAACCGTTATGGCCCGTAGCTCAGGTCATGACAAAAGTGGTATCAGAGCAGTTCAGTCCTAGGAAGTGTCTACGAGCCGTGTCTAGTAGAGTCTTGTTTATGGTGTGTTGCGTGCCACACTAATCAACGAGGCTACGGGTACGATTTAGGAAGAATGACCATCTTTCTTCTTATGAGATCATGCGATAGAGCCGAGTATAAGATTCAATCCCCCCTAATAGTGTGTTGTGATTTCAGAAATGCCGCCAAAGGGAAAAGCTAAAGCCGCCCAGAAGGGCAAGAATACAATGAAAAAGCGGGCAAAAAGAGAGCTGCCTATGAATGTAGATGAGGGCGAATCACACCATGAGGCTTTATATAATGCCTCCAATACTCCGCCTATTACGGAAGAGCAAGAAGGGGCTTCACCTCCAGCTCCTATGCCTCCAGTTCCTCCACCGGCTACTTCGGGTCAACAAGTGACCGAGGCTATTCATTTACTGATGCAGTTAGTTGTCGCCCAGGCACAACGGCAAAATGCGGGCCCAAGTGATCGTTCAGCTAGTACTAGAGCCCGTGACTTTATGAGCTTGAATCCTCCGAAATTCTTTGGGTCAAAGCCGGATGAAGACCCACAAGGCTTTATTGATGAAATGTTGAGAACGTTGCGGATTATTCATTCTTCCGAGATTGAATTTGTGGAGTTGGCATCATATAGACTCCGGGATGTGGCAGTTTTATGGTACAATAATTGGATAGCGTCAAGGAAAGAAAATGCGCCTCCGCCCGTTTGGCAAGAATTTGTAAACGCTTTCATCCGCCATTAATTGCCACCCAAGGTCCACTGAGCTAGGGCGGATAGATTTCTAAATTTGAAGCAAGAAAACATGAGCGCCCGGGAGTATAGCCTTTAATTTAATTCTTTGGCTAGGTATCTTTCAGAGCTATGGTGGGCCGATATGGGAGATCGGGTGCACAGATTTGTGAGTGGCTTAGGGCCGCATTTGTTTAAAGATTGCTTGACGACTTCATTGCAAGATAGGATGGATATTTCCCATATTCAAGCCCATGCCCAAAACCTAGAAGGACAACAACCTCCGCAAAGAGGTGATCGTGATGTTGATAGAGGGCAAGGCAAAAGGGCCAGATCTATGGGCACAGGCAGTGATTATAGAGGGGGACCAAGGCACATTCTAGGCACTCAGGCCAGTCAGTGACGAGTGCACCTCCCCGAGTTGCAGGTAGGAGACTTGATCGCTCTTTCCGTTCAGGACGGGCCGGGAGGAGTTCGAGGCCCCCGGAGTTCTCGGTTTGGGGAGATTACGGTGGAGACCACCGTGTCACACCCTTAATCCGATAGGGTGTGATGGGCACCCGACACCTTATTTAGGCCGAGCGAACCCTCGACTATCATAATACTCGTAGTCATAATGGGCCCTTAACCGGATCATAAATGCATAATGAAAATTTTGAAAAACGAACATACTTTATATCTTCTTCAAATCAAACAAAACTTGCAACCGTACAAAATCCGTAATATCATGTATAATACAACGGCTTATAGAGCCACTCACAATATTTGACATCTTATACACACGACTGCGTACGCAAAGTTCTAACATGACTCGAGATATCATAACACAACAAACTCGACTCCCAAGACTCCGGAGGAGGAGCTCGCCAATCCCGGAACGTCTTCCAATATGTACTTCTAAATGCCGGGTGTACTTGCGCGGCATGAAACGCAGCCGAAGAAAGGGAGTCAAGACGGAATATGCACCGAGTATGTAAAGCATGGAATACGAAAACGAGATCATAACCGAAATGAGGGTACGGAAAAATTTTAAAAATCGAATAAAATAGCATCTTCAAATAGTGCATAAAAGGGGGGTCGGATATAATAAACGGAATGCTCAAAA
>NC_081347.1:20591084-20611829 GCF_029784015.1 Lycium ferocissimum | reverse complement strand
TTTTACTACAAAATATAAGATAAACCCATGTTCCATTCATGGCCTTCTAATTGACCAAAATGTAAATGGGGTCCACGGCCACAATGCTTCTTCAGAAGTCATGAACTACTAATAATAATTTCCAATTTCCAAGTTTGCCCTTAATATTCCATGACAATAATATTTATAAGCGACTTGCCATTCAAACAAAAATCGAAAAATGGCCTCGCCTTTGACTTTTCGCAACTTGCTCGAATGTCCCAATGTACAAAAATGCGGATATAACAACCGGTTCCCGATGCGGTCGGTCGAGAAAATTACACTCGGGGCCATGTCGCCGAACACGGATGCTTGTTATATTTGTGGGCCATTTGGACACTTGATGCGAGATTGTCCTTCGAGATATGGCGAGGTGGGGTTCGGCCCCCGGGGTCGGCCCGGCGGTTCCTCTTCGGTACGACCTACGGCGGACTCCCCCTTATTTCGGCAGACGATGTAGAGGCCGAGGATCATCCTCCCGGAGTTCCGCACCGGCCCGACTTGTATGCTTTATTTGGACGACGAAGGAGCTCGGTCGTCCCCGAGATGTGATTCTGAGGTACATTGTCTGTGTTTTCTCATGATGTGTATGCATTGATAGATACGGGTTCACATTATCATTTATTACTCCATATGTTGCTAATCGTATTGGGGTGAAACCGAACAATCAAACCTTTCGGTGTCTACTCGGTTAGTGATCTGTGATAGCTAAACAAGTGTATAAAGATTGTATAGTTGTGGTATGTGATCGCCAAACCAAAGCTGATTTAGTTGAGCTGGAAATGCTAGACTTCGATGCAATTATGGGTATGGATGGGTTGGCCTCATGCTATGCTAATGTTGATTGCCGATTGAAATTAGTTCGCTTTCGATTTTAGGGAGAGCCGTCTTTGAACGGAAAGGTAATACAACAAGAGGTAGGTTTTATTTCCTACCTCGATGTAAAGAAATGATAGCCAAGGGTTGTATTTATCATTTGAGATTCGAGTTCATGATACGAAAGCAAAAGTCATCGACTTTCCAATATGTTACAGTAGTGAATGAATTCCGGATGTAATTTCCGGATGAGCTCCCGAGGCCTTCCTCCCGAAGAGAAATTGGTTTTGCCATTGATATGTTGCGGACACGAAGCCTATTTCTATTCCCTCGCTACGAATAAACTCGGCCGAAAATGAAAGAGCCTAAAGGCACGGTTGAAAGATTTTTCGAAGGGTTTATTATACCAGGTTCATCGTCGTTGGGAGCACCGATCCACATTAGTGAGAAAGAAAGATAGCTCCTTACGAATGTGCATTGATTATAGGCAGCTGAACAAAGTGACGATAAAGAACAAATATCCTCTTCCGAGAATTGATGATTTATTTGATCAGCTACAGTGTGCCAAATGGTTTTCAAAGATAGACTTGAGGTCAGGTTATCAACAAGTGAGAGTTAGAGAAGAAGATATTCCCAAGACAGCTTTCAGAACGAGATATGGCCATTATGAATTTCGGTGATGTCGTTTGGGCGACTATGCTCCGGTGTTCATGAATTTGATGAACAATGTGTTTAGACCTCTCTTGGACCTATTCGTAATAGTATTTATTGATGATATTAAATTGTATTCGGCACACGGAATCGAACATGCGAATCATTTACGTATTGTTCTTGGAATTCTTCGAACTCGGGAGTTGTATGCAAAATTTTCAAAGTATGAGTTTTGGTTAAATTCTGTGACATTCTTGGGTTATGTTATTTCAGACGATGGCATTCGAGTTGACACTCAGAAATTGAAGCTGTGAAGACTTGCCCAACGCCTACGACGCCTACAGAAGTTCGTAGTTTTCTGGGATTGGCAGGTTATTATAGAAGATTTGTAGAGGGCTTTCATCTATTTCAGCCCCATTGATGAAGCTAACCCAGAAGTCAATTAAATTTCAGTGGAATGATGCTTGTGAGCATAGTTTCCAAGAGTTGAAGGACAGGTTGACCTCAGCTCCAGTCTTAACACTTACAGAAGGGCCAGATGGCTATGTTGTGTATTGTGACGCTTCTGGCGTAGGGTTAGGATGTGTATTGATGCAGCACGGTAAAGTCATTGCTTATCTTGAGACGACTACGAAAACATGAAAAGAACCACCCAACCCATGATCTCGAACTCATTGCCGATGTTCATGTATTAAAAATGTGGAGACATTACTTGTATGGCGTGCATGTTGATATCTATACAGATCACGAGAGCCTTCAATATATTTTCAAACGGAAGGAGTTGAATCTGCGGCAAAGGCGGTGGTTAGAATTATTGAAAGATTATGATGTAAATATTTTATACCACCCCGGCAAAGCAAATGTAGTAGCGGATACTCTTAGTCGCCGATCAATGGGTAGTTTATGTGAAGTGCCATCGGAAAAGAAGGAATTGATTCATGAGCTCCACTAACTAGCTAATCTTGGAGTACGTTTAATTGATTCAGGTGACGCAGGGATTGGTATTCATGATCCCACAGGTTCGTCCTTGAATACGGAGGTGAATGAGCGGCGGTATGAAGATTCCCAATTGAATCATTATAGAGATATGGGTCATGAAAAAGAGGAGTCTCCATTTGAAATTTCTATAGATGGAATTCTTAAAAACCGAGGCAGGCTATGTGTTCTGGACATCGCAGAACTGCGTCATCGAATTCTAGAAGAAGCTCATTATTCTCGGTATTCTATTCATCCAGGAACAACAAAGATGTACCATGATCTCAAGATGATGTATTGGTGGGATGGCATAAAAAGAGACATAGCAGAATTTGTAGCACAATGTCCAAATTGTCAGCAAGTGAAGATAGAATACCAAAAGCCAGGGGGATTATTGCAAGCAATAGAAATTCCTATGTGGAAATGGGAAGTGATCAATATGGATTTTATTGTAGTATTGCCCCGTTCCCGAGGCAAGTATGATTCTATATGGGTGATCGTGGACAGACTCACGAAAGTGGCTCATTTTCTTCCAGTCAGAACTATATACTCCGCCGAAGATTATGCAAGGCTGTATATCAAGGAGATTGTGAGACTTCACGGCATTCCGATATCCATCATTACAGACAGAGGGGCACAATTTACAGCTAAGTTCTGAAAATCTTTCCAAGAAGGTCTAGGTACTCAAGTAAGGCTCAGCACGGTGTTTCATCCGCAGACTGATAGACAAGCTGAACGTACCATACAGACCTTGGAGGATATGCTAAGGGCATATGTTCTAGATTTGGCGGTAGTTGGGACGACCACTTACCCCTAATCGAATTTTCCTACAACAATAGCTACCATTCCAGTATCCAAATGGCTCCGTATGAAGCGTTATATGAAAGGAAGTGCAGATCTCCAATTGGATAGTTTGACATCGGAGAAGTGCAATTAATAGGCCCCGAGTTGATTCGACAAAATTTGTAGAAAAAGTCAAGGTGATCGAGGCAGATTATTAACAGCCCAAAGTCGCCAAAAATCTTATGCGGACAACCGCCGGTGTGGAATTTAAGTTGATGATATTTGGGTATTTAAGAGAGTGTCGCCAATGAAAGGGTGATGAGATTTGGTAAGAAAGGGAAGTTAAGTCCCGATATATTGGACCCTATAAAATTATCCATGAAGTGAGTCAAGTAGCTTATGAATTGGACTTGCCTTGAGCTTGAATTAGTTAAATCGTATTCCATGTCTGATACTAAAAAATGTGTTGGAGAATCCTCCAAAAGATTGTGCCAATCGATGATGTTCGGATCACGGAAAAGCTAGCCTATGAAGAAGTGCCTATTGCCATACTAGACAGGCAAGTACGAAAACTTCGAAATAAGAAAATAGCTTCAGTTAAAGTCTTATGGCAAAATAACAACCGAGAAGAGATGACTTGGGAAGTAGAAGAGAAGATGAAATCCACATATCCGCATTTATTTCAGTCCCCGGAAGAAATTTATGATGAGACATCGAGATTGTAAGGTATTTATACTTTTCTTTTATGCATATAGGTCGTGTGTGGCCAATTTATATTGATATACTATTGTGGCCCTGTGAGGCAATGATATTATGGGTTGTTGTGACAGGATGGTAGTGCCATATTACTGGGGAGACTCTGGCAAATTTTTTATAGAATCCCCGATGACTTAGCATTCGAGGACGAATGTTCCAAAAGGGGGGAAGAATGTTACACCTCGGAAATTTTTTGTTAACGTACGGTGAATAGGCCAATGAAGGGCATGATATGTACGACATTTTGATAAACAATAAATAGAAATTGATGGTCCCAATTAAGATTTCCAAAGACATTCGAGTTAAAGAAAGAAAGTTGTTAAGGAAAGCGAGTTATAAGTTGTGTGTCGGGCAAAGTTACGAGTACCGAGTTAATGATGTTTTAATAATGTTCTGGAGAAGAGCTATAATGTCCCTTAGATTGCTAATGAAGTGATAAACAAGTGTTAAGAAGGTTCCATAAGGATTGAAGATCAAACAAGACGACGGGAACAACTTCGGTGGAACTGTGAGTTCCACGACCATGTTCCACGGACAGCACCATGATCCGGCGGACCGTGGATGGGTCCGTGGAACTGCCAGCAGAAATGGTGGCTGGCTGGTCGTGAACCACGACCAGTTCCACGGCCACAAGGTTCCACGGACCGTGGAACAGTCTGTGGAACTCCCAACGACTGAAATGTTTCAAGTCTTTAAATGTAATCCCCCGGCTTTATTTCATTTCTGACTTCTTCCGTCTCTCAAGACCTCTAGAACCTTCCATATATTTCATCCACAAGAAAACAAAGGGAATCAAGGATCAAAAACAATAATTGAAGTGAATCAAGTGAAGGAAACCTCATTAAAGTCATCCAAATCAAGAAATCTCAAGAAAGGTGAAAGAGGGTTTTGGTGCTATAAGGATACTTCCACTCAAGGCTTGTTTCTACGTTATCTAAGGTGAGTTTCATGGTATTTTCATGATGTTTGAAGTGTTAATAAGTTGAAACACTTGGATTGTAGAAAAGTATAAAAAATGGGTCATAAATGGGTGAATAGTGTCATTGTTGAGTAATAGTTGGAATGAATCATGAAAATGGATATGTTGAGATTACAAATACCTTATAAATGACATTTAGAACATGGAATAAGTATTGTATGAGAAAGAACGTGATAGTGGACTTTGGTCATGATTATGGAGAATTGGAGTGAAATTGTGAAATGCGAATAATGTAAATGAATGACGATTGTTGTTGGTGATATTGTGATTGTTGTTATGAATGTTGGGAGTTGATATGGAATATGGAGGAAAGTAGTATAAATAAAGGAAATGCTGCCCAATTTTCTCTAGCTTTAGTAAGTACGTTCTTATGATTGTTTAGCTAATGTCGATACGAATTCCCTTGAAGGTATAAACGAGTGCATTAAAGGAGAACGAGCAAGCGATAGAATAGTTAAACAACAAAGGTATGTAAGGCTCAACATTTCTTCCTAAGGCATGAATCCTATGCATGATTTTCCTTCTTTTTCATGAAATTCCTATATTCCGAAAGACTAAGAGCCTACGTTCATGAATAGTCATATGAGATAAGAAATATGCTAAGAATATGATGATGAGAATGCTAAGTTCAAGCCTAAGGATTCTAGAGATTATGATATGATGTACTACAAAAGTAATGATGTTGACTACGATTCAATGATGTTTTCTTCATACATACTCACCTTAAATGTAGTCCCTCCAAGGTGAGATATAACGATTATGATTACACCATAACGTAATCGGGGGTCCATGACCTTACGTCGCCCCGACACAGTTATAGTTGCTTCCAAATCCTAATGTATGATTTGAGGGTATGTGTATGATGATATTAAATTATGATAAAGCCATGATAAGCTTACGAGACGATTAGTAATGATAAGTCTATGATATGTATGATGATAAATACATGATGTGTATGACGATGTGATTCCACCGCGCCTAATTGGCCGGACATGTCACCGCAAAGGCGGGCTGCATACGATTCCACCGCACCTAAATGGCCGGGCATGTCACCGCTAAGGCGGGCTGCTACGTTTACACCGAGCCTAGAGGGCCGGGCATGACACCACTAGTGGGCGGCATATGATGATTACCCGGACGTAGGTTGATGATGGTAATGTACATGTACCAATGATGATGTATATGTGATATGATAAGGTATACGCATGATATGCTTATGTATGATGTATGTATATGGAATGTATCTATACCTAAGAGAGTACACAGATGGCATCCTCCTCTCATGACTTATGATGTTCTTATTATGTTTATATTATTCCTGCCTCACATACTCAGTACAATGTTCGTAGTGACGTCCGTTTTCTTTGGACGCTGTGTTCATGTCCACAAGTAGGCAGGGAGGTGATCCAAACCCATAGGAGCTAGTAGCTGATTTGAGAGCACTCCATTTTCCGGAGGTGACATTGATTATTCTTTTGGTACATATATGTATATATTCATGATTTAGGCCCGACGGGGTCCTGTCCCGTCCATATGCCTAGTACTCTAGTAGAGGCTTGTAGATACGTATGTGTGGGCAACATGGTCTCACTTTGGTCATATGTATATATATATATATATATATATATATATATATATATATATATATATATATATATAGATAGATATTTTAGGCCCGACGGGGTCCTGTCCCGTCCATATGCCTAGTACTCTAGTAGAGGCTTGTAGATACGTATGTGTGGGCAACATGGTCTCACTGGTCCTTATGTATATACATATATATATATATATATATATATATTTTGATAGCCGAAGGGCTTATGCTTATAAAAGTAAATGCTAATAGCTTTCTATGATTACGAGTAAATATTATGAATGAGAGCAGACGAGTAACAGGGTGAGCGGTGTTCGGAGGTTAGCCCTGGATACCCGTCATGGCCCGTAGCTCGGGTCGTGACATAAACAACTAAGAGTGGAATAAATACTACACCATCCCCACGGAATCTAGTCTGTAATAGTACAAAAGCTACTGATAACATCCAAATCCACTCCTCAAAGATAAAATGTACATGGTTTTATGCAATATAATTTACCCAACTATGAGTCGGGGTCGATCCCACAGGAAACAATATAATAGGAAATTTAAACAAGTAAGAAATTATCACTTTCTACACTAAGCCAAACACTTGATAATATTTTGGTTTTGAGAAAATTATAACTAATGCGAAAATATAAACTAATCTCGAAAGCAAGTAAAATGATCAATGGCAACAAGCATGGAAACAAAGCGAAGTACACTTAAGTAACAATCTAATGTATTCCACTATTTTATATCTAAGAGCTAGTTTAAGATAATTAGACAATGATTTCTGAAATCTTAATGAAAGTCTTCAGATTAAATCAATGAATTTCACTCGGAGTTTTTCCAAGCCTTAGAGTGTGATATCAAGTGTAATCAATATAATCTCAAGTAACTTTCCTATTCCTAACTCAAGTTATCAAATGAGTTTTAAAGCCCAAAATTCTTGTTAATTAATCTTTCCCAAGCTCAATTTTCCTCTTCCGAGCTCAAATCGATGTAAATGGGCGGGTCTTAGGGTTAGCTAATCCCATAAGAAACATTAAAGAACAAGATTAATTAAAACAACATTAACTCACTTCATTAGCAATAAAAATCGCTCAATCCATAAGTAAAACAAGAGTTTCAAACCGCACTTATATCATGAATATTCCCATAAACTAGATTCCAGTGAACATAATAAATAGTACACAATTAGATGTTCATTACAAAGCAAGAAATTAAAGAAGTGAAGTAAAGGTTCAAGAAAGTGCTCAACCAAATCTTCAACCCCAAATTGTGGTGTAGGAACCCTAGCCTCCAAAATTTGTGTTTTTACGCGAAAGATGTGTTTCCAAGAGAGCTTGGTCGAGTATTATGTGGTTTGGGATAACGAAAACGTGAATTTCCAAAACTGCCCAGTATCGCCCAAAAAACCTCTATCGCGATTATGGGCAGGTCGTACGCAATCGCGGCAAGTTTACTACACTAACTATCGTGATAGCGTTGATCAATTTCACGATCGCGAAGACCATTTCCTTTGGGTAGAAATTCGAGTTTCTTCGTTTTAGATCTTTTTTGCCTCGTTTTCACTTAGTCTTATCCCAATTCTCTTCATGACTCAATGCGCCTAAAATAGTAGCAATACACACCAATAATAGCCTCATATCATAGATAAAGGACACAAAAAACAAAGCAAAAAGACTATAATAAGTGGGAAAATCGCCACTTATCAACACCCCCAACTTAAAGTCTTTACTTGTCCTCAAGCAAATCAAAACCAAAATCTCTATGAGGATCCATCAATACAAGCTTATAGGTAGTACTACTATCATTTTCAAATCACATTCTTCAATGAAGCATAACTCTCATGGCTTTGGTTGGCACAAATAATTAGGCTACAAGCATGTGAACTTTAACAAGATACTTCCTCATTTTCAAATACAATTTCAAGAATACAATGGAGTTTCAAAGTAATCAAGTAACAACAACCAAGCCTCAAGAAGTGACTTAAACCACTAGCTTACTAGATATGCTCACTTGACTCAACTCAGAATTTATCAACATCACCAATCTATCATAATCCATATGCCCTCGCTAGAAAGTCCCAAAATCATTGTATTCACAAAAATAACACAAGGGAGATCACACAAAATCACTCACACTCAACAAAGAAGTTCAAGCGCTAACAAGTATCATACCATATGCTTCCCCTTATTTCCATTCATCACTAACTCAAGAATATTCGATTGGAGATCACATCGGGTCTTTTTCAAGCATGTAATGTAGGATTATGGACAGGTAGGATAAATATTTGGGATACAAGTGACTACGCGCTCCTTGAACACTACACGACATTTTCCATTTCAATCGGTCCACTTACCTCTTTATTTCAATACATCACTCCCTCCTTTGCATATTAGTTTCCCCAATTATTCCAACTTCTTTTTGTGCAATCATTTTTTTTTAATTTTTGCACAAAAAGTTTGCAACCTTTTTGTATTTTTAGATTTTCTTCATTTCTTTTGACTTTTCCTTTAGGAATTTATTCACAAAACCACAACACCATTCTTCACCACTTCTCAAGCAACACTAACACCTCCAACTTAGGTTTTTGGCCTCATATTCACAATTTTAATGTCAAAGGAGGAAAATGCTCAAAAGAGAGAATTTCATAAAAAAAGGTAAACGCTTGCAGTTTGGCAATCAAAGAAAAGGTCATAGGCTCAAATGGGGTTACTAGTAGTGATATATTATGCAATGGTAGGATAGAAAGGCCAAAGAGGCTTTTTTTCAAAAAAATCACAAAGATAGCCCAAGGTCATCTCTCCAATAAACATTAACAAAATTAGTATTGAAAGACTAACCGGGCGAGTTCTAAATAATAAAAGTAAGCACAAAAAATATTCAACAAACACTCACCACAAGTGGCACATGAACTAGTCAAGATGGATCAATTTCACTTCCTAAGAAAGAACAGATAGAGCAATATCTCATAATCCAAAGTAAATCCATCTAATAGGTAAAGATTGAAAAATATTAGCCAAAAGATTTTCACAAAGATCAATCTTTCTATGTATAGGTAACCACGCGATTGCATGAGTTGCGCACCCCCTCCCCCCCCCCCCCCCCCCAAATATTTTAACAGTTCACAACATCAGTAAAGGGCAGAAGCTCTATGCCCTAAAGAAACACGCTGGTACCCATCTTTTCTCTCTCAAAATGATATCTAACTATATTGCACTTTCCACGTTACTATCTGAGAAGGTATGTGTTTTTTTTGCTCACTCTCTTATTTGTTCAACTAGTTTAATCTTCTTCTTTGGGCTGTAACGGTGGAAGAAACCCATGTTCTTTGGAGTTCAGGGCTGAACTTTAACCCTTAAATTCATTATTCTTGTGTGCATAAATTGATGCTTGTTGGGTGAGGATTGATTGTTGAGTGTTGAGTGTTTGCTTTTTTGCCAAACTTGGGCAAAATGGGTGCTAAAATGTCCTAAAAATGAGCAGAAAATCTGTGCCCATGAACTGCTTGAAAAAAATACTTAATCGAATCTGCCTGGGTAAAAAAGAGAACCATGCGTTCGAGATGTCTCTACACACGATCCCGTTGCACAAAAAGTATATTAAAAAAATGTTACACTTCGCGATCGCGATGAGCAGTTTCAGGCAATCCCAAAATAGTAGCTTCGCACAGCTCGCCCTGAAAACTTTTTGACCCATTTCTTTGGCATAATTGCTTCATAATACATTGCTTTATGTGATCATATAAGTATTTGACATGTTTACTCATTTAGTAGGAACTTTGAATTTGAAAATGAATTCGGCATCAAACGAACATGTTCAAGAAAATGTCGACCAAGTGGCCGAAGATGAGTACTTTGACCAAGAAACATTCAAGTCACTGAAATGTTCCTAGTTGCTCGGTAAAAACTTGGCGAAGAGCATTATCCAGGAAAGAGGCATCCTTTTCGATGATCTTGAAGCAAGATTGCCTGATTTCTAAGAAAGGTTGATGATGAGTGGGTAGATGTGCTTTGCTGCGGAACCAATCAAGGCCAACTATACAATTGTTCAAAAATTTTATGCTAATGTAGTTGAGAATGACTTTGCAAATGACTTGGTCGTCACGGTCCGAGGCAAGCAAGTCCGTTTTGATTTAGAGAGAATAAATGCATATTACAACCTTCCAAATGGGGACAATGAGGTGCATAGGGCAAAGGCCAAAGAGTTGGGCACAGAATGGTTTGTAAGAAATCTGCACGGGTGGAAAATGCCAACGTGTATAGAAAATAATTTGAAAATTAAGTCCTCTGAGTTTACTGCTGAAGTCAGGACATGGCTTTCTATTTTGTGTGCTCGAATATTTCCATCAAAGAACGAGTCAGATGTGACACTTGAAAGGGCCAGAATAATTGTTACAGTTCGTTTTTACGCGGGTTAAGGCATAAAAGTTACTACGAGGTTGTTGGTGCTCTAATCGGATTTTAGTAATTTAGACTCGCCACCTAATTTATTTATGGAAAACTAGGAAAACCGGTTTCAAAGAATTTTTCCAAATAAGAGAAAAAAGTCTTTTGGACCAAAGTTTGAGGTAAGGGTTCTGGTAATCCCCTAGAGAAGGTTTTACACACTTTAGTATTAAAGATCCTTAGAATACGGTTGACCTACGAGCTTAAATGTGTGATTTACTGTATTTATTTCCTTAAAAGTGTTTAGTTTTCTGTAAAAATGTCATATCATAATTTCAAGAAAATTTGGCAAAAAGTCCCCTTATAAAAGGGGTTTTTGGTTTACAAAATCTGCGTAAGTGTTCAACTCACTTTGTTGTCGGACTAGGATACACTGGGGATTTCTCCGGAGTAGAGTCGCTACTATTCTAGTCCTAACAAAATGGGTTTAGTACCTATAGGTTTTATTATAAAAATATGGAGTATATCTCCGTTTTATACATATATATATATAAAAAACAATGCAAGTTCATTCAGGTCCATTTTAATCATTTGAAGCCTATGAGTCAATAATATTTCCAGATCCAAGTTCATTTCACCATCATAACCCAATCCAAACAATTTCGGTCCGTTTGTGGTCCAAAACAGTTTTATTTTAGTCCAATTTTGATGTGGGCTTCCAGGCCCAAAGAAATCCTTAATCCATTTTCCAGAATCTATCTAAGCCCCAAAAATCTTTTTTTTTTTCATCTTATGAAATTGCCCAAGTCCCACAAATTGTTCAATTGGTATACAAAAGTGCCAATTTTGAAGTCAAATTCATTTTTCCACCTTTGTCTCCCTCCAAACTACTTTACCACTTTTATCTCAAGTTTAAAAAGCCCAAACATGTTACTTAACATTTTTAAAATCCTTTTGCATTAATCTAATTTTAGACTTAACCAAAACTCCATTTTTTATCACATGCTTAGCTGTGATGTTATTATACAGATTTTTAACTACAACTCGGACCAAGTTTTGATTTTTGCAAAAAAAAAAAAAAAAAAAATTGATCATTATCCGAATTTGAAAATAGTTTGACGATTTCCTAAAATACTATGTTTTTTTCCTAAGTTCTATCATGCACAAGGGTTTCAATATACTATATATTTGTTTACATAGACAGCATAAATATACATATAAATAGAGGGAGATAGAGGAATGAGAATTTTGTTTGGTGAGCCTACCATAGCCCACCAGTAACCATTTTCACCCATGGTTGGGCCTTCAATATATTTGCTTCCCTTGTTTATTCTCCTCAGACTCGATAAAAGAATGAGGTTGGGCCTCTGGCCCAACAAGGTTTAATGTAAGAGATGGCCCAAGTGGCCCAAGGTTGAATCACATGAAGCACAAAAGAGAAAAGGATTAGTATGTGTCTAAGAGCTATATGTTAAATCAAAGCTTATAATCCATACTTAAATGATTTAATTACACTTACAAACAACTAACAAGAAAGTAGTGTGAAACAAGGAAAAGAAAAGATAAGTCTTAGGCCCTATTTCAATAATATAAGCATAGTCCAGGCCCAGGCAGTTTATTCAAATTCCAAAAACTAGCCCAAATCACAAATCAAATATGGCATGAGGGGTAAACTTGGTCCAAACAAATTCTAGTGAAATTGGGCCCAATAAAACACAAAGATTAGACTTATCGATAGAGCAATTTAACATATAGTGATTTGACAGTTAAGGCATTTCTCATAAGAGATATACCCATGATATACCTGATATACCAAACTTCTACATATGCAGCATATGCAGGGTTTGAATATACAAGGTATACATGGGTGTATCCCAGTATATCATGATGAAGAAGCCAACTTATTTAAGGCAATGACGCAACAGAGAAACACACAAGATTTCAGGACAGTTTTGAAATTATTTGAATGCCCATTCACAAGCAAAAACACACAAAGGAATACAGGCCCCTATATCATATAATCTGGAAGCTTACATGATCAAAAAAGAACAATACCCAGAGAGATGAAGTACTACAACAACAGTTTTAGACCTTTAAAGAACAACTTAATACCTGTTTTAATTGTTTTAAAACTTTAGAAGGTCCCATGGAATGTGGACTTCCATAAGGGAACCCAAGTAACTCCGAAAATCAACATGGGGACTGAGTTAGCTAGAAACTCCAAGTCCTCTATCCTTCTACCAAGTCCTAGGCAAGTCACACTCATAGTTGTCCACGTTTCAAGTGTCATTCTCCTCATTTACACATTTCAACACTTAAAGAAATCATAGACCCAACACTTAGCATCTCAATATAGATTCAGACCTCTAATTCACAAAGGCAACTAGCACATAGAGACCAAATAAAGTAACTACCAAGTTATTCCCAACAAACTGGATCCTTATCGTCATATTTAACTCTTTTCCAACTTTCTCTCATTTTAAATCCCAGATCCTGTCAAGAATTATTTTGCCTAAGCCCTACGGGTACTTACCTTCCCCACCTCGGTAAGCGAACCCTCAACCCCATAATAATTAAAGACATAATTAAATAATCAATAGAGCAGAAAAGAATAGATACGTATGTCTTACGATAGATATATATAGAAATAGTGCGGAAATAACAAAAATACCCCCAGGGTCTAGTCTAAGTCATACAAGAGCATCTAAAGGAATAAATACAAGTCTGGAATAAAAATACATAAAAGTGTCTATGTCTCTGAATAAGAATAAGACATAAATGATAGAGAAGTCTTCAAGGCAGCACACGGGCGTGCTCACCCTGGAGACTCGGTGCTAGTGCGGAAGAAGACGATCAGCCACGGGAGATGGAAGTAGATCCAACCTAATACTCTGCATTCACAAAGGAATGCAACAAGTGCAAGTCAGTACAATACAACGGTACTAGTAGGCATCATCGGCCGACTAAGCATAGCTAACACAATTCAGATAAACCAACAAGTATGAGTTAAACATAGCAGAAACCAAGTATACATTGTCGCCTAAGTAGAACATCTAATCCCAACTATTCCAAGTCTCGATATATCAAATCTGAATCCAATATCACAAGTAAAACATCGAATCATCTCCAAATCAAGCCATAATGCAATGCAATGTAATAATGTATGAATACAATGCAATGCTAAGAAAATGCTGTATACACATGTACTCCGAACGAAAATATTGACATCTCGGTAGCACAACCCAGTGTGACTCACGTAGTCTAAGTGCCACCCGTCCCGGATCTTTGCCCAACAGACAGATCGGACCCCGGATCTTTGCCCACGGGGGGCTCTCACCGGCACTACTCTGGGAGACCCACGGAATTTATGCACTCAGTCAATCAACGATTTCGAAACGAACATTGAATATCGGCCTCTCAAGTCACTTAAGTTAAATCGAGCCCAGCTCATCACTCATCAAAGTGTTTCATCAAATATCATCAGTATCGCAACAGTGTATCATGAAAAATGAGAGTTCGTGCAATGCATAGATCATCATCAATAATCATGCTCAACATCACAAGTACCAACAATGGGTACGCCAACAATATATTGAATTACAAGTAACAACAGTGGGTACGCCAACAATATATCCGAATCACAAGTACCAACAGTGGGTACGCCAACAACATCGTAATCAAGATGATAAAACAGAACCCAATATCTATCAACAACTCATGGCATCAAGCCAACATAATAGAACAATCAAATCACAACACAACAGGGTGGCTAGCCCCAAACACACAACAGGGCCCAACTTAAGGCAATATCCAACCCAACTTCATACCCGAAGGTTCACATGCTGTCTCCGACAATATAATCTTAATATGTGCTTCGCTATATGATGTCTCACCAAGGGTAAGCCATAACCTACCAGGATGGCCGAACCGCAACACCAACAACTCACTCATTTGCCTTGCCTTTTCGATGAACCTCAGAAACAAAGTAGTCTAAGCATAATTGAAATCTAGATTAGAAATCATGAAGAATTATACTAGTATTGCTACCATTTAATCTAGGTCAATTCTAACCCTAGGAATTGGGGAAACAGGCCCACGAGGGCAAAACGGGAAATTCAACAGCAAAATATCAAATTAAGCACTAGGTGATCATAACCCAGCCACTAATTGCTAAATTAACTCATACATTTTCCCAATTTCGAATTTGAAGCAAAACCCCCAATTTGGGTATAAACCCTGACTGTTTGATTCTGAAATTCAACACTAAAAATGGAGGAGATATGATTAACAAGCTTAGATTCATCAAGGACTAGCATAAACCCCATCAATTTCATCATTAATAAGCCTAGAGAAAATGTTCATCCAAACCCATTTTCATCTTCCATTACAAAGGGATTATTAAAAGAAAGGGGGAATCTATGATGATTAGGATTAATAAAATAGAAGAGGGATTAGCAAGATTTACCTCCAAGAGTATTCCCAAAATATCTCGAAGAACAGTCCCCAAAAGCTCTAATTTCGAAATGGAAATAAATGAGGGTCTAAAGGCTTTTAACACTTCATCAATTACACACACTGCTCGTCACCCGCTTTGGAGACACTGGGACCGCTCCAGCGGAGCCGCTTCAGCGGTCCCTTGACCACTTCAGTGGTGAAGCCCAAATGGCTTGGACTGCTCCAGTGATACCAATGTCGCAGTGCTGGTCTGCCAAAGCGGGCACCAGACACTAGAAAACTCCCCCAAGTTCACAATTCGATGAAATTTTTCGACTAATTCCTGAGACCATCTGCTCACATACCATACACATAGACACACATAAAAACATCTTTGCGAACGTGCTCGTGGCCTCGAAATTCCCAACAAAGGTCTCGCTGATCGAGTCAACCCCCAATACCTTAATTCCAGTTTCCTAACCCAAGTCCCAAAATACATCCGAGTGCATTAGGAACCGAACCAAATGCACATACAAGTTCTAAACGACCATCCGAACCTGTCGGAATCGATAAATTTTTGAAACAGGTCTATTTATCCAAAAGTCAACTTTGGGTCAACTTTTTTTCACTTAAAGACTATATTTCACAAAAGTTGCTGAATTCCAATCTAGACACCTCGAGAAGCGTGCCAACGGTCCCCTCTGATAAAAAATGAGCTAATCAATGCTTGGGAAAGAGCAAAAATGCCGAAAAGACTATAATAACCAAGCGGGTCCTTACATCAGATACCAATTGAATCGCCGCTCATCCTCGAGCAAAGAAAATAAAGGAAGCGGGGAAATACCTGAATTAGTGAACAACTGGGGATATCGGCTACGCATGTCGGACTCGGTCTCCCAAGTAGCCTCCTCAATAGGATGGTGCTTCCATTGCACCATCACAGAAGTAACCTCTTTCGACCTCAACTTTCGAACCTACCTATCCAAGATCGCGATAGGCTCCTCCTTATAAGTCAAATTCTCATGAAGCAATATAGAATCACAATGAAAAATGTAGGTACCGTCGGCATGATACTTCTTCAACATTGAAACATGAAAAATAGGATGAACTCCCGCCAAACCTGGCGGCAATGCCAACTCATAAGCTATATCACCCATACGGTCAAGAATCTCAAACGGACCAATAAACCCAGGGCTCAACTTGCCCTTCTTACCAAACCTCATAACACCCTTCATGAGTGAAACTATCAGTAGAACCTGGTCACAGATAGTGAACTCCAAATCCCGGACCTTTCGATCTGCATACATCTTTTGCCGACTGTGAGCTGCGAAAATCTTGGCCTGAATAAACCTCACTCTATCAAAGGACTCTCTCAATAGATCTGTACTCCAAAATCGAGCCTCGAATCCATCAAACCACCCAATCAGAGATCTACATCTCCTACCATATAAAGCCTCAAAAGGCGCCATGCCAATACTCGAATAATAACTGTTATTGTACGCAAACTCTACCAATTGGAAGTGCTGATCCCAATGACCACCACAATTAATAACACACGCTCTCAATATGTCCTCAAGCACCTGAATGGTCCGCCGTAATTAGCCATCGGGTCCGTTGGGATGAAAAGCCGTACTAAGATCCAATGTACCCAACTCTTCATGAAAAGCCCTCCAGAAATGGGAAGTGAAGATTGTACCCCGATCAGATACGACAGAAATAGGAACCCCATGCAATCTCACAATATCCCGAATGTACATCTTAGCTAACTTCTCCGCGGTATAGAAAACCTGAACTGGAACAACGTGAGCAGACTTAGTCAACTGATCAGCTATCACCCAAAAAGAGTCAAACTTTCCAAGGGTCTTCGGAAGACCCATGACAAAATTCATGGTAATCCTCTCCCACTTCCACTCTAGAATTGGCATCCTCTGAATCACCCCACCGAGTCGCTGGTGCTCACACTTTACCTGCTGGAAATTCCAACACTTAGCCATAAAATCAACTATATCTCTCTTCATTCGACGCCACCATTAGTGCTGTCTCAAATCACGGTACATCTTAGTCACCCCCGGATGAATGGAATAGCGAGAGCTATGAGCCACAGATAAGACCAACTAAATTAAATCACCAACACGAGGAATGCACACGCGTCCTCTAATCCTCAAAATGCCCTCAGAACTCTATCTTGAATCTTGCTCAACTGAGCATCCTCAAACTGATGAGTCCTGATCCGATCCAGTAGAGACGACCTCGCCTCTATACAAGTTAAAATCCTGCCTGGAACTGAAATATCAAGGCGAACAAAACTGCTGGCCGGAGTCTGAACCTCCATGGCCAACGGACGCTCAGAAATAATCAATCGAGCTAAACTCCCCATACTCACTGCCCAGGCCACTCAAGGCATCAGCCACCACATTGGCTTTCCCGGGATGATACAGAATAGAGATGTCATAATCATTCAAGAGAACCATCCATTGGCGCTGCCTGGAATTAAGATCTATCTGGGTAAACACATGCTAAAGACTATGGTGATTGGTGAAAACCTTACATGAATGCCGTACAAATAATGCCTCCAAATCTTCAAAGCAAAGACCACGGCCAATAACTCAAATCATGGGTAGGGTAATTCTTCTCATGAACCCTCAACTAACGGGAAGCATAAGCTATCACTCTGCCCTCCACGGGTAATGCTAAGATAGGGGTTGTAGTCAAAAGAACCTTGAGCTTTTGAAAGATCTCCTCACAATCATCTGTCCACTGGAAGGGAACATCCTTCTAAGTCAATCTGGTCAAAGATGAAGCAATAGTAGGAAACCCTTCACAAAGCGATGGTAATAGCTAGCCAAACCCACTAGACTACGAATCTCAGTAACAGTAGTGGGCCTTGCCTAACCCCACAGCCTCAATCTTTTGTGGGTCTACCATAATCCCATCCTTAGACACAACATGGCCCAAGAATGCTACAGACCCGAACGAGAACTCACACTTAGAAAACTTAGCAAACAGGCTATGTTTCTGTAACAACCCAAGAACAGAACGAAGATAGCTTTCATGCTCCTCCCTACTCTTGGAATATACCAAGATATCATCAATAAACACAATCACAAAAGAATCAAGGAATGGCTTAAAAATGCCATTCATCAAGGTCATAAATGCAGCTGGGGCATTGGTAAGCCCAAAAGACATCACTAGAAACTCATAGTGGCCATATCTCGTCCGAAATGTTATCTTCGAAATATCCTCTGCCCTGATCTTCAACTGGTGATAGTCGGACCACAAATCAATCTTCGAAAACATCGAAGCACCCTGAAGCTGGTCAAACAGATCATCAATACGAGGCACAGGGCACTTGTTCTGAATAGTGACCTTGTTCAGCTGGAGATAATCAATGCACATCCTCATAGTCCCATCTCTCTTCTTCATAAATAACACAAGAGCACCCCAAGGGGAGACAGTCAGTCTAATGAACCTCAGACATCGGCCTTCTCACAATCACTCAAGTAAAAGAGTTTATCAAATATCAGTTTCAAACAACCAATGATTCCGGAATTGATCTTTGGACATCGTCCTTTTCACAATCACTTAAGTAAAAGAGTTTATCAAAATATCATCTTACTCACTCAACGATACCGGATCATCACCGGGTATCATCCATGCATCATGCAAATGAGGGAATGTGTGCAACGCTTAGGTCAATCAATCAAGCTCAATAACACAAGTACCACAATGGGGTACGCCAACAACGTGTCACATCACAATACCAACAGTGAGTATGCCAACAATATACAATAATTCAAGTACCAACAGTGGGTACACCAACAATATATCCAAGTACAAATACCAACAATGGGTATGTCAATTCTATCCCAATCAAGATGATAAACAGAATTTAGTATCTACCAACTGCGCATGGCATCAAGCCAGCACAATAGAATAATTAAAGCACACATAACGGGGTGGCTCGTCCCAATAAATATCAGGGCCCAACCTAAGGCAATATCCAACCCGACTTCATACCTAAAGGTTCACATGCTGTCTCCGAGATTATAATCTAAATATGTGCTTCACTATACGAAGTCTCACCAAAGGTAAACCATAACCTACCTGGATTGCCAAATCGCAACACCAACGATGCACTTCTTTGCCTTGCCCTTCCGCTGAATCTGTAATCAAAGTAGTCTAAGCATAATCGAATTATAGATTAGAAATCATGAAGAATAATACTAATATTTCTATGATTTCAATTAGGTCAATTTTAACCCTAGAAATTAGGGAAAACAGGCCCACAAGGGCAAACGGGAAAATTGGGGACAAAATACCAAATTAAGTACTAGTTAATCATAACCCAACCACTAATTGTTGATTTAACTCAAGGATTAGCCTAATTTATGATTTCAAGCAAAACCCCCAAATTGGGTATAAACCCTAATTCTTCAAATTCGAAATTCAACACTAAAAGTGAAAGATATATAATTAATAAGCTTAGATTAGTCAATATCTAACACAAACATCACCAATTTATTCATTAATAATCTTAGGGAAAATGTTCTTCTAAAACCTTCTTTGAACTCCCATCACCATGGGTTTATTAAGGGAGAAGGGGAATCTAACATGATAATGGATTAAAGGAAGAATGAAGAAATGGGCAAGATTTACGTCCAAGATTCACCTCCAAATATCCCTAAGAACAGTTTCTTGAAGCTCAAATATCGAAATGGGACATAACGACGGTCCAAGGGCTTTTAACTGCCCGTCACACCTTTTTTGTCTTTGCCGGACCGCCCAGTGGTTCCGTCGCGGTCGCTCGGATCGCTGAAGCAACAAGGCCAAAATCTTCTTCGCTTTGGCGGCGGGGTTGCCGCTTCAAAGCGATCTTTGCTCAAGTGCGGACACCAGAAACTTAACCCAAATTTCATCTTTCGATCCGATTTTTTGACTAATTCCCAAGGCTATCTGTTCACATACACCTAGTCCCATATAAAAACGCACTACGAACGCGCCTGTAGCCTCGAAATTCCCAACAGAGGTCTCGTTGACCTAGTCAAACCCCAATGCCTTAATCCCAAATTCCCAACCCAAGTCCCGAAATGCATCCAAGTGCATTGGGAACCGAATCAAATACACACACATATTCTAAACTGTTACACCTCGCATATTTGCACTTTCGGATATTTCGAAACAATGGCGGAAAGTTTAGGGCAAGGTCATTTTTCGGTTTTGTTGTAATGCGTAAGTCGTTGGAAAATATTATTAGTGTGGAAATAGTGAGGAAGACCGAGGACAAAAGGAAATTTGCAAAATGACATTATGGGAATATTTGAAAGGCTAGGTTAGGGCAAATGGTCATTTCACGGGAATTCAAG
>NC_081347.1:20572280-20590984 GCF_029784015.1 Lycium ferocissimum | reverse complement strand
CGCCACAAGTTCAAACGGCCCCTTTCGAAATTGAGGAATTAACAAAGGTTCTTTTTCCCCAAAAATAAACTTTGGGTAAACCTTTTTTCATTTTTAAGTCTTTTTTTTTTCATGTTCCCCGAAGGGGGTCTAGACACCCCCAAAGCATCTCCGGCCCCCCAAAAAAAGGGGGGCTAATCAATGCTCAAAAAATGGGGGAAAATCCGAAAAGAATAAAAACGACCAAACGGTTAGTGTCACAAAGGCTAATGGAATCAAAGGTGGAGATGCAACAGTCATATCATGAACATGAGCCAAATAAGCTAGACACCTCTTACTTACTAACTTTTTCGCTCGAAGGAAGGAAATGATCTTCTTCAGAGCGGGACTAGAAGTACCTCTCCACTAAAGCCTAGGAATACCCGGCATGGCTAAGGTGACTGTCTTAGCGTGACAGTCCAAGTTAGCGTGATAAGGAGAAAGCAAAGACATCCCCAATATAATATCAAAGTCCACCATTTTAAGAGAATCATCAAATCTACCCAAGTGTCATACCCCATAAAACTAACCAAACAAGACCGGTAGACTCGATCAACAATCACAGAATTTCCGACCGGAGTAGACACATGAATAGGTATATCTATTTGTCACAAGGCAAATCCCAACCAACGGCATAAAATGCAGATACATGCGAATAGGTCCAGGATTAAATAACGCACATGCTGCTCTATGATGGACAGAAATGGCACCTGAAATCACAGCATCTGAGGACTCTGCTTCAGGCCTACCAAGAAATGAGTAACAATATGCTCCACCACGCACGCCCTGAGATCCCCCTCTTGTACTCTGAGAACCACCTCTAGCTGGCTGGGAACCACCTCTAGAACTATGAGAAGCACCGCAGCCTGACTAAGCGCCACCCCTCTGAGAAGCCCTACCTCGGCTACTAGACGATGTCGGAGTCCTCCGCAACTGATAATCTCGCCTGGGTCTGGGACATCTCCTAGCAACATGCCCAACCTCTCTATAAGAAAAACAGGTAATAGGAGACGAATGCTGATACACAGAAGCTGAAGACCCGGACAAAGCAGCCCTGTCCACTGGTTTAGAGAACGAACTCTCAGGAGATCTTTGCCTGGGCTACTCACTAGGGGAAGCCTGTAACGCTGAATGCACAGGACGGCCGGAATATAGCTGATGCGGCCTCGAAAACTAATCGGCACCCCTCGGACCAGAACCCCAAAACTATTAATTGGCCTCTTGTCACTACCACCAAAAGCACAGGCCTTAACGCCCTCAACCATAGAAGCATGCTTGATAATGGACTGGAAGGAAGCCTTCATAGACTCCATCTGAAGACAAGGAATCTGTAAAAAAGGCCCACTAGTCCCCCAATAAAACGTCTGATCCTATCAGCCTCAGTAGGGATCAAAGGAGTAGAATAGCGAGCCAAATATAGAAAGCAGGTCACATAGGACTCCAAAGACATGCCCCTCTGCTCCAGATGTAAAAACTCCTCAAGGAAGGCCCGGTCAAAGGAGAGGAACCCTCAGGTCTGTAAGCCATAAATACCTCCACTACATCTTCGCATCACCGCAAAATTGGTAGGACATATAATCAACCCCGCGAATCTCCACGATCCCCATCCGGTGCAGCAACCTGCGACATCAAGAACAAACTCATAACATCCTCATACGAAGTACCGTAAAACCTCGGCGGCTCTAGCTTTCTGAATCTCCCAACAAGGTCCCGATCCGGTCGCGGTCACAAAGACCCTCCACGGGCAATATCATCATCGGAGTGGGTATCCCACATCAATGTGATGCGCCATAACTCGCGGGGATGTGCTTGCCCACGTAGGTCCCGGATCGTGGCCGCGCCCCCAACCCGTTTTCGTGAACCCCCGCCGGGAGTAGTAACACCAGTTGTCACCTGATGGGCAGCAAGATGAAGTAGACTCTAGCCATACATCAGGATAAAGTAAAACTCTATCCATAGTGTCATGCATGGCCTGATCAGAAGTAACCTCAAGCTATGTCCGCGCTGGGGCCATACCATTCTCTGTGGCCTAGCCTCGATCCGCCGGATACTCGGGGAGACAGAGACTCTCTCTCCGCCGCCCCCACCGCAGCAGCCTCGCACCCGGTCGGAAGCCTTCGGCCTCTCGCTCTGCCACGTCCCCTGGTTATCGCTCGCCCTCGGGTGCCAGCCGCAGCTGCGGGCTCCGACACCTGACCTCGGGGCGTAGCTCGAGTCCTCACCATCTGTGAGAGAAGTGATAAGAATCAGATACCAATTTGATCTTTCCAGATACCAATTACAATAAAGTAGCTGGAAAGAATGAAAAGAAAGTGAGATTTCCTAAATGTCCTATAGCCTCTCGCAGAGAAGTACGGAGCTCATCGTGCCAATTCACGAGACTCTACTAGACACACTCTTGTATTTTAGATTAGCTAACCTAGGGTTCTGATACCAACTTATCACAACTTATTTTGCCTAAGCGGTGCGGGCACTTACCTTTTTCACCTCGATGAACGAACCCTCAACCCCATAATAATTAAGGACATAATTAAATAATCAATCAAGCGAAAAACAATAGATACATAAGTCTTACGATAGATATATATAGAAATAGTGCGAAAATAACAAAAATACCCCCACGGTCTAGTCTAAGTAATACAAGAGCATCTAAAGGATAAATACAAGTTTGGAATAAAAATACATAAAAGTGTCTGTCTCTGAATAAGAATAAGACATAAATGATAGAGAAGTCTTTAAGGCAGCGAACGACCGTGCTCACCCTGGAGACTCGATGCTAGTACTAAAGAGACGATTAGCCACGGGAGATAGAAGAGACCTAACTCGATACTCGTATTCATGATAACGCAACAAGCATAGGTCGGTTCAATACAATGGTACTGGTAGGCATCATCGGCCGACTAAGCATAGTTAACACAATTCAGGTAATAAAGCAGATAAGAAGATAAACTAACAAGTATGAGTTAAACATAGCAGAAACAAAATATACATCATCGCCTAAGTAGAACATCTAATCCCAAGTATGCCAAGTCTCGATATATCAAATCTGAATCCAATATCACAAGTACAACATCAAATCATCTCCAAATCAAGCCATAATGCAATGCAATGCTATGCTATACAAATGATGTGTACACATGTACTCCGGATGAAAATATCAACATCTTGGTAGCACAACCCAGTGTGACTCTTGAAGTCTTAGTGCCACCCGTCTCGGATCTTTGCCCAATAGAAAGACAGGACCTCGGATCTTTGGCCACAAGGGAATCTCACCGGCACCACTCTGGGGGACCCGCGGAGTTCATACACTAACTCAACCAATGATTCTGGAACTAACATCGGATATTGGCCTCTCACGTCACTCAAGTAAAACTGAGCCAAGCTAATCAAAATGTTTCACCAAATATCATCAGTATCTCAACAGTGTATCATGAAAAATGAGAGTGCGTGCAATGCATCTATCATCATCAATAATCATGCTTAATATCACAGTACCAACAATGGGTACGCCAACAATATATATGAATTACAAGTACCAACAGTGGGTACGCTAACAATATATCTGAATCACAAGTACCAACAGTGGGTATGCCAACAACATCGTAATAAAGATGATAAAGTAGAACAATCAAATCACAACACAACAGGGGGGCTAGCCCCAAACACACAACATGGCCCAACCTAAGCCAATATCCAACCCAACTTCATACCCGAAGGTTCACATGCTGTCTCAGACAATATAATCTTAATATATGCTTCGCTATATGAAGTATCACTAAGGGTAAGCCATAACCTATCTGGATGGTCGAACCGTAACACCAACAACTCATTCATTTGCCTTGCCTTTTCGCTGAACCTCATAACTAAAGTAGTCTAAGCATGATCGAAATCTAGATTAGAAATCATGAAGAATGATACCAATATTGCTACCATTTAATCTAGGTCAATTCTAACCCTAGAAATTAGGAAAACGAGCCCACAAGGGCAAAACGGGACATTCAGAAGAAAAATATCAAGTTAAGCACTAGGTGATCATAACCCAACCACTAATTGCTAAATTAACTCAATGATTTTCCCAATTTCGAATTTGAAGCAAAACCCCCAATTTGGGTATAAATCCTAACTCTTTGATTCCGAAATTCAACACTGAAAATGGAAGATATATGATTAACAAGCTTAGATTCATCGCATAAACCCCATCAATTTCATCATTAATAAGCCTAGAGAAAATGTTCATCAAAACCCACTTTGATCTTCCATTACTAAGGGATTATTAAAGGAAAGCGGGTAATCTATGATGATTAGGATTAATAAAAAAATAGAGGGATTAGCAAGATTTACCTCCAAGAGTATTCAAAATATCTCAAGAAACCGGTCCCAAAGCTCTAATTTGGAAATGGAAATAAATGAGGGTCTAAAGGCTTTTAGCACTTCATTAATTGCACACACTGCGTGTCACCTGCTTTGGCGACACTGGGACCACTCTAGTGGAGCCGCTTCAGTGATCAAGCCCAAATGGCTTGGACCGCTCCAGCGGTGCCGCCAAAGCAGGCACCAGACACCAGAAAACACCTCTAAGTTCACAATTCGACCAAATTTTTCGATTAATTCCCGAGGCCATTTGCTCACATACCACACACATAGACACACATAAAATACGCTGCGAATCTTTCTCGTGGCCTCGAAATTCCCAACGGAGGTCTCGTTGACCGAGTCATCCCCCGATACCTTAGTTCCAATTTCCCCACCTAAGTCCCAAAATACATACGAGTGCATTGGAAACTGAACCAGATACACATACAAGTTCTAAACGACTATCCAGACCTCTCGAAATTGACTGATTTTCCAAAAACGTCCGTTTACCCAAAGGTCAACCTTGGGTCAAATGTTTTTCACTTAAAGCCCATATTTCATAAAATTGCCCAAATCCGATCTAGATACCTTAGGAAGCGTGCCAACGGTCCCTTCAGGTCAAAAATGAGCTAATCAATGCTCAAAAAAGGGCTAAAATACTGAAAAGACTATAACGATCAAACGGACCAAACGGGTCGTTACAGATCCTAACTTCTTAATTCATAACAGATTTCAAATATTGCATAGTTAGGGTAGTTGTCAACGAATTATTTTCAAACAAAAGGATTTAGTTCAACACAGGTATCAAATTTCCTTATACTTGAGCACACAGGACATCATTTCCATTTTTTTGGCAGTTTTGGTTTCAAAAGGTGTTTTACTGTGATTCTATATACCAAACAACATTAAGCAATACAAGCAAAGACCTAGTTGACTGAACTGTGGACTTATAGTTTATTTTGAAGAGAAAAGAAAACACATATGACATTTTTAGAACAGAGTTTCAACCTTGATCTGATGACATAAATTCAAAGAGTACACAAACCAAAACAAACATGGCTCCTTAGACTCACAGAAGGTGAACATGTACTTAACAACCTTTAAATAATTAGCCAAACGTATAGCAAAGCTCATGAGCCCATCAAACAGGTTTAAGAAAAAAGAAACAAAGACATAATCCATCAACGTAAACTAGCTGACCATAGAACACAGGTAAGTATCTAAATGATTATCAGTTTTAACCCCAAATGACCAAATAAACCTGCTCCACATGTTAACCAAAGACTAATGATCTTAGACATGTCAAGTACTTAGTCATTGTTAATGTATAATACAACTAGTTTGAACAAATGAACATCTAGATAGGGTCAATTAGAGATCTCATATTTTTTAAATCTTACTTAAGCAAAACAGGATTGATACAAGTATAAGCAATCAATCTGGTTTTAATACCTAAGTAATTAGACTAAACTAATTTAAATGACATGATTAACATTCAAACAACCTAACTTAAAGCTAAAGACAAAAATTAAACTAATTACGCAGAAACTAAATCATACAACAGGAAACTAATATAACACTAAGGAAAAACTTAAGCTACGAAAAAGAACTTAACTGTGAACTTCATAGAAACTAAATCATAAAATGAACATTGGTCTCTAATATATGGTTCAAAGCACATATATGTAGGGACAGTCTCTTAATAATCAAAGCAAAACAACAATCCCAACATAAATCATTTTTTATCATATAGAGACCATATCAACCAACACTATTAACAAGGATGTTTTTTTTAGCATCTAGTATCCAACCTAAAGGCCATTTAACACACTTCTAATCACACTTGTATAGTAAACACCCATCTAACACATAACTTCATACTAACTATAACATTAAACCAAATTGAACATCCAATCAATCTTACACTAACTAACTACAACTTCAAACTAAGTAAAAAGGGGCTAAATAACTAAGCAATTAACGACTAACACATGATTAACTAAAAACAAAAAAAAAAGCTAAAAAAAGATGGAAAATTACCTTTTCGAGGCACATCCTTGATCGAGAATGAGCTTGGATAATTCCTTCATCCCTCAATCGTACTCAGCCACACACAAACCAGAAAATAAGAGAAAATACGCTTTTAAAATTTACTTAAACTCTGAAAAGGTTAAAGATCTCAAATATATTGAAATCTTAGGTGTTTTCGAGTTCTATGAGTATGTGAATTTTCAATATGCTCCAAACTTTTCAAATAACAGAGAATAGGGTCCTTTAAATAGAAACTCCCAAAATCCCCAAACCCTAATCGCACTGATGTGGGACAAGTCCATTTTTTGAACTTGTTTCCTCACAATCATCATCGTGCGGTGTGGATTGAGTGTGAAAAATAAATAAAGGGTCAGATTTTATCGAATCTCAATGAATCCTCGTGGTCTCGATCAAACCAATGGGATTCTTGGATTCAAAATCGTATGAGACAAGAATCATTAAGGTTTTGTACTCGTTGTATGTTTGATTTTAAGAAAAAGCATACAAAAACGCAAAAGAAATACTTGTTTGGAGGTGTTTGGGGGGGGGGGGGAGAGAAGGTGAAGTATTAATTGCTTTACCCGAAATGGTTGAGCGGACACTGTGTAAAGCAAAGGCACACTATCACCTTTGCCATAAACAGCGATGAGAGAGAGAGAGAGAGAGAGAGAGAGAGAGAGAGAGAGAGAGAGAGAGAGAGAGAGAGAGAGAGAGAGAGAGAGAGCGCGGCGGCTAGGGTTTTCCTCAAAGGAAACCCTTTCTCCTCTCTTAAGGGTTGTTTGGTATGAGTGAAACCTATAAGGGGTATTACCCATTCTTTAAGCTGATATTAGGCTGGTTCTTGTCCAAATTGGACTGGGCTTGGTCTGGTATTTTGAAGGAATTATGAAGGGCCTGGTTTGATGTATATGTATACACATGTGTATATCCGTGTATACCTGTATACGGGGAGGGCATGCATATAAAATTTTAATAAGTAGCCAAATTGAAGTAACGTCCATTGATTGGATGCTTCAATTATGACTCAATAATAAACCAGATTTGACCAAATTAAAAGCTAATTAGAAGGAATGGCCTTAATTAAGCTAGTACCTTGAATTTGGCTATTTAAATTAAGGCCACATTTGAACTACCAATTAATTATTTCAATTGTAGCCCTTATTTGCCACATAGTGATTTATAGAATTTATCACAATTAAATAATCAATTAATTGTGATAAAACTCTAATAATTTGAATATCAAAAAATTAATAATTGAGGGGTAAAAATGATCAATTCATTTAATTAATCCGATTCTTTGAATTTAAATGGAGCAAAATACTTGCTAATTGCTTTCTGCTAATTTTAAAATTAAACAAATAATTATTTTAAACTATTTCCTTGATTAGTTTTTAGCAAATGTATCATAATTGTTTCAAATTAATTTCCAAATGATATATAACACTATAGAAATTATTTAACCTAATAAGAATGGTAAAATATTACCTAAATAATTTTATAAAATTATTTTGACTTCTAGAAATACATATTTCATTTCGTTTAATATTCAAGGACTCTAGGTAATTAAAATAAATTAGGGGAGTAAAAAACTAGGTGTCAACAACTGGTCCTTCAGTGTTCGGGGATGGCGGGACCATCCCTGAGCAACGAAATTTGACTAACCCTGATTCTTGACTGACCCAACTTATATTACCTCTCATTTTCATGCAATTTTTATAATATATGGCCGGACCCTGATTTTTGGGTTTCCTACATATCTCAAGTTTCATGAGAATTCAAGCCACTTGTATTTTGACTCGATTATGACTTCTAAATGCAAATTAAAGTAAATTCTCGGATTTTTTGACTACCAAACTGGGAAGTCCGGTGTGACTGGTAGGCGTGTGACTGACTCTCTGGTATAGAGTCGGCCTACATATCCCTATTTTTGGGAATCAAGTCACTTGTAGTTCGACTCTATCGGAAGAAAAGGTTATCCCTTATGCGGGAGTCCCTTTGTCTATGCCGGTGCGTGTTCGACTGTTAGCGGAATAAAAGCAAACAAATAAGCACATAAGAAAATAATTGTTCTTGTATGGCTGAGCGGGGGGAATGATCTTCCAAGTCCTGTCTGGAGAGCTTGACTCTCATGGGCACACTATCTCGACCGGCTGCGTAAGAAAAAGTTCCACGTTTGCTCCTCAAATCTGTCTGGATTTGATCTGATCCACCTGCTTTGTTTGGCGGCTACAAATCTGCTTCCATATGCTGAGTAACATTGATTTTGCGTGACAAATATTGCGATCATCTGACTGGATTTACATCTTCTTGTCATCTTTGAGCGAATATTGCAGTCGTTTGACGGGCTTTACGTTGCTTCATCTTTTTTGAGCAAATACTGCCGTCTCATGACCGGTATTACTTTGTCTTTTTTTTAGCAAATACTGCCGTCACTTGGCTAGTTTTACGTTGCTTTATCGTCTTGCTATATCCAGTAGTTTTTATGCATGCCCCTTTTTGGCAATTTGAATGAATGACCTTCTTGGCATGTTCGTATGAATGACCCTCTTGGCAACAGGAAAACAGATATGCAATGGCCGTCATGGCAAATGAGAAGAAGTGATGGCCCCATTGGCAACAGAAAAATAGATATACAATGGCCCTCATGAAAAATAAGAAGAAGTGATGGCCCTCTCGACAACAGGAAAATAGATATGTGATGGCCCTTATGGCAAATAATAAGAAGTGATAAGAATGACAGATATGGCCCCTTTGGCTAAATCGTCTTTCTTTCATCCTTTATGCCGGTTGTGACCCTCTTGGTTAGGTATGTCGTGTTGTGTTACTACGACCCCATTGGCCTGTGATTTTGCCATTATGGCCCTTTGTTCTTTGTGGGCCCTTATGGCCAAGTGTTCTCCCCCATGTCGTTTTCGTCCTTCTGTAGCCCTTGTGGCTAGATATTTACCCTTTGTGACATTCATACCTTTTATAGCTGACGTGGCTGGGTATTTGCTTTTGTGGCATTCGAATCCCTTTGTAGCTCTCGTGGCTAGATATTTTTTTCCTTGTGGCTTTAAAACCCTTTGTAGCCCTCGTGGCTAGATATTTGTTTTGAAAACCTGGTCTCAACAGTGGCCTTGACCTTCTTTGGTGAACCATTTTCTGCACATGAAGCAAAGTTAGAAAAAAGATCGTCTTTTGATGTCCTGGGGACCTGTATCAGAAATGAGTTAGTTTTTCCATATTTAAAGTTGATTCGTGTCACCGGCGCTGTCGCATCTTCGACTTTCTAGACTCGAAACCCCTTCAGCTCCGGTATTCGAAAGATAAATTTATTTTCATTATGTAGAAAATCGTTTGTTGAAAAATTACCATAAAGGTATCTAATTTGTAGGAAAATAAATACATTATTTGAAAACGGTAAGGTTAATTGTCATGACGTGTGCCTTAAATAAGGGATATTCCTTCTTTCGTGACTGGGTTCTTCGCTTCTTTGCGTGGAATTTTTGAGACCTTTTCTCAAAAATACTGCCCCATTTTGAATCCTGATTGACGAACTCTCGTCCTGAATCTTTAGAGTTCTGAAATTTTCTCAAAATTCTGCCCCAGTTGGGCACGCAACAATCCTTACATCCTTTGTGAAGTCCTACCTCTAAGGCTTCCAGGGGTTTCTCTTTTTAGTGCGACCGAGCTCAAAGAGCGCCTACGTATCCTGTCACAGCAGGAATCAGGTCGAACGTAGTTCGGAATAAAGTAAATGAGTTTTTGGTTTTCACTAATAATGCGACTGGGTCCCAGATGGACTGCCTACATATCCCGCTGTGGGGAAATCGGGTCGTTGTTCATATTGCAAAAGTTGTTTTTATTTTTCCTGTCTATTACAAAACGATTACAAGCAAATGGAAATAACTAATACAAGCAAATAGAATGAAAATTACAAGCAAAGAGTACTATTACAAATTGAGAAACTTCGTCTTCATACATAGTAGCGCTTGATTGCATCTGAGTTGATCGGCATCGGCCACTCTTGTCCATCCATTTTCGCTAGTACTACTGCTTCTCCGGAGAGTACTTTGCGGACCACGTAAGGACCTTGCCAGTTGGGAGCAAACTTCTCTTTGTATTCATCTTGATATGGGAAAATTCTTCTAAGCACCAGCTGCCCAATTTGGAAAAGCCAAATCCTGACTCGCTTGTTGAAGGCTCTTACCATCCTTTGTCGGTATAGTTGACATACAACAACCATCCTTTTCTCGTCAATTAAATCCAGTTGCTCATATCAAGCTCGGAGCCATTCAGTGTTGTCCAATTCTGCTTCTTGAATGATTCTCAAAGAAGCTATCCCAACTTTGGTAGGTATGACGTAGACCAGGAGGTATGGAGCTACTCCTGTTAAAGTTTTGGCCGAAGTACGGTATCCTAGTAATGCATAAGGCAACTGCTCATGCCAACCTTTGTAGTTGTCGGTCATTTTCCTCAATATCCTCTTGATATTCTTGTTGGCTGCTTCTACGGCTCTATTCATTTGTGCTCGATAGGCCGTTGAGTTTCGGTGAGCGATCTTGAATTGCTCACAGGTATCCTTCATCAGATGGCTATTCAGATTGGCCTCATTCTTAGTTATGATGGACTCGGGTATGCCGAATCGGCATATGATATTGTTTAGTACGAAATCGGCTACCACTTTCTTTGTTACTGACTTGTGTGATGTTGCTTCCACCCATTTGGTGAAGTAGTCAATGGTGACTAAAATGAATCGATGATCGTTTGAGGCTGCGGGCTCGATGGGCCCAATGACGTCCATGCCCCAGGCAACGAAAGGCCACGGTGAGCCATAGCATTAAGCTCACTCGGAGGAAACTTGATTAGATGACCGTGGATTTGGCATTGATGGAACCTTTGCACATATTTGCAGTAATCACTTTCCATGGTCATCCAATAGTATCTAGCTCATAGAATCTTCTTTGCTAGAACAAATCTATTCATATGGGGTCCATATGTCCCAGGATGTACTTCTTCTAGAAGTTTGGTGGCTTCGTCGGCATCTACACATCGAAGCAGACCTAAATTCGGCATCTGTTTGTACAGTACTTATTTGTTTAGGAAGAAACTATTTGTCTGTTGACACCTAATTTTTGACCTCCCATAATTTATTTTAATTATCCAGAGTCCTTGAATACTAAACAGAGTGAAAAATGTGTTTTTTAGAAGACAAAATGATTTTATAATATTATTTAGATAATACTTTATCATTCTCACTTGGTGAAATAATCTCTATAAATATTATAAGTCATTTGGAAATTAATTTACATATTTTTAGAACAATATTGGTATTTTCCAGAAAAATTAAATCAATTTAGTAAGTATTTCACTTCTTTAATTCAAGGAAATTGGTTATTTAAAATAAGTATTCAATTTTACCACTTAACTTTAAATTTTTGCACAAGTAGGTCAATATGGTTAAAATAGGATTACAATTGAAATAATCAATTGAATAATCTAACTTTTCACTTTATTTAAAATGGCCAAATTTATGGTTTATTTTAATTAGGGCCATATTTGCAAAGTAGAGAATTGATTAGCAAATTAATTTAAAAGCGGTCTTCATTGCAAAAAATGTTCAATTAGTGGACATTCCTTTAAATATGGCTATTTGTTTTAAAAAAAAAAAAAAAAAGCTCCTCCTAATATATATGCATACATGGATATACACATGAATATACATATACATATATATATCTCATGTATACATATGCCTAAATGGGTGCCCGTCTTTTTTTTTTTTTTTAATGGCAGAGTTCAGTCCATTAAGGACTGACCCGGCCCAAAACTTAAAATATAAGGGCCCTTCTCAACCAAACGAACCCCTAAAGGAGCTATTATGTTTCTCTTGTGGAGGGTTTTAAACCCTACCGCCGCCTGGAGGCCGCTTCCTCTCTCCTATGTGGTTCACCATTTTTGGCAAGTTTTCAGAGTGCCACAGGCATGGCACAGTCGTGGTGGGTCTTTTTGAGGAAAAGCATTTAATGCTTCTTCCTCTTTCATCCAACAACAAGCCAAACGAGGTATAGAGTTGTATTTTTTACTCTACTTTTTCATTACAACGGTCTCAAAGCTCTGCATATCGTAATGGGTTTTGTTTTGATGTGTTTGAAATACTGATTTAGCATTGGTTCATACAAAACTTCTCGGATTGAGGTCAAATTTGTGTCTCTAAGTATTTTTGAGGAGATCTTAGCCGTATATGTCACAATTTGCTAAAATCTGAGCCATTGAAACAATGTGGAGAAGCAGCGTTTGCTTGTCCCACATCGTTTGAGAATTAGGGTTTTATGATTTGGGGGGTTCTATTCAACTTTAGAAGAAAAGGGGAGGCGAATATGAGATTATTTGGTATTGCCTATAACTCAAAAAAAACCTAAGGGATCAAGCATTGATTGAGACTTTTAAATTTTTCAAAGTGAAGTTAGTTTTAAAAAAATTTGTGCTCTTTGGGGTCTGTGGCTGAGTAAGAGAGGAAGGAGTATAAAAGTCTTCAAATCCAACACTTGACAAAGGCTGCACTTAAAAGAGGTAATGTTCTATCCTTTTATTTATTTTCTGGTCTTAGTTTCTATGTAATCATAAGTTGGTTGTTATGTATCTAGCCATTTTTGCTTATTGATCCAGTATGGTAGTCATATGAAGCTAGGGGTGTCAAATGGCCAGGTTGGGCTGAAATAGGCCCAATCAAAATGAGCTGAGGTGATAAATGGATTGGGCTAACATCGACCCAAAAGTTACTTGGGCTGAAATGGGCTAAAAATGGGTTGGGTCATAAACCGCCCAACTTGATCCAATTTTTTTGAAGGCTCTATTTTCTAGAAAAGCATTTTTGTGGAAAATATTTTTTGCGAAAAATATTTTCGTGGACTTTTTGAAAATATTTTTGAGGAAAACATTTTTCGTGGTAAAATATTTTCAAGCAAAACATTTTTTGTGAAAAATATTTCCCTTCATATCAAACACACGACAAACTTATAAGATACATGATATAAGAAAAGTGTATGCATAAAAAAAAAATAGAGTAAACTCAAGCAATAAACCCAAATTTAAGTAAATCTTAAAAATGGGCTAGAATTGGGCTAGTATTGGGCTAAGTTGCAGATCACTTTAAAATGGGCTATGTTGGGTTGGGCTAAAATCAGCCCAATGTGAAATTATCTTGAGCCCAACCCATAAAAATTTGGGTGGGTTGGGCGGGCAATCATCTTTTAAATTTTTCAGAGTGAAGTTAGTTTTAAATTTTTTTGTATTCTTCGGGGTTTGTGGCTAAGTAAGAGAGGAAGGAGTATAAACCTCTCCAAATCCCACAATCGACCAAGGCTGCACTCAAAAGAGGTAATGTTCTATCCTTTTATTTATTTTCTGGTCTTAGTTTCTATGTAATCATAAGTTGATTGTTATGCATCTAGCCATTTTTGCTTATTGATCTAGTATCGTAGTCATATAAAGCTGTTTTAATCATTTAGTTTATTTTGCTTAGTATTATGGTTATATAAAATTGTTTTCACTTTATTTAGTTCATTTTACTTAATAATATAGTTAGTATAAAACTGTGTTTAGATGTCTAGTTTAGATGCTTAATATTATAGTTACATGAACTTGTTTTTGGTTATTTAGCTTACTTGGCTTCATACTCTAGTTGTATGAAACTGTGTTTGATTAATAAGCTTATTTGCTATGAGACCATTTCCAGTCATTCAACCTAGCCTGCTTAATGTTATAAGTGGTATAAGATTGCACTCAATACAGTTTTAGCTTGTTTGTTCGATTTAATTTTGTGGATTAAGTGTAAAGAGGTGCTTGTTTTGACTTGATGTAACGACCCGTTTGGTCGTTATTGCGTTTTTATCGTTTTTGCCTCGTTGACTCATCCCCTAGCCTTTTTAGTACTATTTCAACTTGTAGGGGCCGGTGGCACAGTTCCCTAGGCATCATTTTGGGTTTTGGAATGACTTTTGGAATTTGGCCATAAAGCGAAAATCATTTGACTCGAAGCTGACTTTTGGGTAAATGTGTTCGTAATCGAATTTCAAAAATTCCATTAGGTCCGGGGGTGATTTATGACTTAGTGGTGTCATTAGTTTTGTTCCCAAAGGGTTCGGGTGTGATTTGGGTCATTAGTTAAGAAACTGGTTAAGTTAGAATTGGAGTTGACCACGGTCAACATCGGGTCAAGATGATCCTGTGTCGATGTTTTGGAAGTTCCAATAAGTTTGTATGATGATTTTGGACATGTCCACAAAGTTTGGTGAGATTCCAATGAGTTTTGGATAAGTTTGGGTTGTATGGTGATTATTTTCGGTTTCGACATCGATTTAGGCATAAAGGGTACCATATTGAGCAAACGACCTTTGATTCATGTTTCGACTGGACTATTATATCCGTATCATAATGTTGGAACCATAGCAACTGAAATCATCAAGTTTCGACATCGTATGACGAATTTATGGTAATTTTACGAAGAATTGGGCTGCCAGGTTTTTCAGATTAATTACGACATTGCCACTGAATTTGTATTTAAAAAGTTATACTATTACAAATATTGAAACCAACATATCTCCTTCATTATAAGGTCAAATGGAGTGATTCAAAAGCCTAACTTGACTGAAATTTCACAAGGAATCCATTGGAGGCATTAGAAGCGAATTTCTGGATTGTTTGGCACAAGAAACGAGGCAGAACAGCAGGGCATTTTGGCTATTAATGTTGTTGGAGTTTTTCTCATCTTGAAAGTTTGGGTTTGGGAGAATTCAAGGATGTTCTTCAAGTTTCTTCCATGGGGTAAGGTCTAAACCATAATCTAAGTATTTCCATTTGGTTAATTCCCTTGGTTTAAGCTTTAATCCATGATTTCTAAAGTAGTAAATTGGGATTTTTCATGAAGACGATTTAATGGGTCCTACTTAAGAAGTTCATAAAATTGGTTAGACTTCCTAATTGCTTTAAACGATGAAATTGATTGGGTTTATGCTAGATTATGATGTATCTAAGGCTGTTAATTATATATCTTCCATTATTAGTGTTTGATATACCCAAAATTGGGGGTTTTACTTGGATTTCAAAATTGGATGAATGCTTGAGTTAATTTAGCAATTAGTTGCTGGGTTTTGATCACCTAGTGTTTAATTGGATATTTTACTCGCGAATTTCCCGTTTTAACCTTGTGGGCTCCGTTTCCCCAAATTCTAGGGTTAGGTTTTGACCTAAATTTAATGATAGCAATATTAGTATCGATCTTCACGATTTCTAATCCAGATTTTGAATATACCTAGACTTTCTTGATTTGAGGCTCAGCGGAAGGGCAAGGCTAAATGGTAATTATTAGTGTTTGTTATTCGGCCATCCAGGTAGGTTATGGCTTACCCTTGGTGAGGCTTCATGTAGCGAAGCATATATTTAGATGATATTATTGGAGAAAGCATGTAAAACTTCGGGTATGAAGTTGGGTAGAATATTGTCTTAGTTTGGGCCCTGTTGCGTGATTGGGGCTAGCCACCCCATTGTGTTGTGACTTCATTATTCTATTATGATTGTCTTGATTCCACATGTTGTTATTAGATATTGGGATATGTTGGTCCATCTTGATTGTGATATTATAGTATCTTACCAGTTGATATTGATACAAGGATAGAGTTCTATATGACTTGTGTAGTCTCTCATGATATTATTGGTGTACCCATGTTGTTACTTGTGACACTAATATACTGTTGGTGTACCCATGTTGGTACTTGTGACATTGATATGTTGTTGGCATATTCATATTGGTACTTGTGATATTGATCTGATTATTAATGTTGACACATGCATTGCACTCATTCTCATGATACCTTTGTTGAGACATTGTTGATACTTAATGAAACACTGTGATGAGCTAGGCTCCATTTTTTAAATGAGAGTGATGTAAGAGTCCGTGGTCCAAAGTCATGTACCGAAGCAGAATGAGGGTTGATAAAAGACCGTGTTGTTGTCATCTGCATACTTGAATCATACATTGAGCACTCATCTTGCATATATATATACACACACACACACCCTATAAGGCATATTTGACAGGGCGGTGACGATGTGGCCTATGTTGCTTTGAAATACTTGGGAGGTTTTATACTAATTGTGCGACCATTCTATACTGTGTGATACGGGATGGTCGGCAGGTGTGAAAGGTGGAAAGGTCATCTTTATGTTGTGTGATACGGAGCGACATAGTACATGGACTCCGCGGGTCCCCTAGGGTGGTGCCGGTGAGAACCCCCTCGTGGGCAAAGATCTAGGGTCTCGTCTGTCTTTTGGGCAAAGATCTAGGGTCTCGTCTGTCTTTTGGGCAAAGATTCGGGACGAGTAGCACTTAGACTTCGTGAGTCGCCTTGGGTTGTACTACCAGGACGTCGATACTTCCGTTCAGAGTACATGTGTACATAGCATTGCATTGCATTAGTATTCACATAGCATTGCATTGCATTGGCATTCTCACAGCATTGCATTGCATTGGCATTCTTATATCATTGCATTGCATTGCATTTTAGCTTACATTGTGATGATCTGGTGATTTACTTGTGTAATTTGATTTTGGATTGGATATATTGATACTTGGTACACTTGGGTTTAGATGATTCAACCTAGGTAATGACGGATACTTGTTGCAGGTTGTGTTGACTTATACTTGTTGATTTATATGCTTCTCCTGCTTTATTGTCTGAATTATGTTAGCTATACTTAGTTGGCCAATGATACCTACCCCGATCTTTTTAGTTGTTTTTGTCGACCTACATTTATGTTCTTTTATGGATGCGAGGTAGATAGACGCAGTTCCCTTTTCCCCTTGTGGTGATTGTTGAGCATTTGTAGAGTCATTCGAGGTGGAGTACGATGACGGCTTGTGCCCAGGATATTTTCCTTTCTTTACTTATTTGTATTCCTCTTGTTAATAAAGTTGTATTTGTGATACTTTATAAATCTTCCCGGACTTGTAGTATTTAGTTGTTGTACTCTTGTATGACTAGACTAGATCTTTAATTGTATTTAGTAATTATTGCCTTTATCTTTATGGATGACTTGAAACTTATTCTATATTTATTTCTTCCGCCTTTACTTGAATTGGTTATGTTGGGATAAGGGTTCGCCTATCGCGGCGGGAATGATAGGTGCCCACGGCCTAGTAAAATGGGTCGTCACACTTGTTCTGCCTAGGACTGAATGTTGTGGTCTCGACTATTTAGAACCTTGTTCAAAACCATTTCTATTATAGGTAAGGTTAAAAGATTGCATTTAAAAAGGTATTTGGATAGCTGGGCTCCATTATTCTCTGATTATAACTTGTCAGAACTTTGTCTAAACTTGGAAAATTTGTTACTTTTTTGTATGTCTTTTGTATTGATAAAGGTGTTTTGCCTAATCTGTCAAGGTAAGGAAAGGTTTAAATTTAGCTATGAATTGTCTCTCATGAAAGAAAGCAGAGAAGGTCTGTTGATTTGAGTCTTAGTCCGTATTTTGTGGAATATACAATGCCCCTCTTGTTTTGGTTAAATTTTGTTTTTAAGGTTTTTAAAACTAATAAAGAGCTAAACTTTAAACCAAGGTCCATTTATTCTTCTTTTATTTAACGCACTTCCTAAAAAAATGAAGCATTCGGGCTTAACTTACTTGGTCGGGTCTTTTTTTGTTTGGATCTTGTGTACGGTTTAAATTTTTCTTTAAAAAAAAAGCTCACATAACTTATTTGAGTGGTGATCTATTTGGATTACGAATTTTCTCTTAGATTCTATTTGCTCCTCTTTATTAAAAGTCTCTGACATTTGTGAGGATCTTGGTTGTGTAGTTGGTATGGATTTCAAAGCTAGAGACACTTTAGTCGTTAAAGCGACAAATCGTCTTTAGTATGGTTTGTTTGTTGTGTTGAATGTATGAGTTAGTCTAATCTAGTGAATGATAACTTGTTAGGTGTCTTGTAATCCCTTTTGTTTGTCTTAAATGGATTCTCCTATTCGTAAGGTTAAAATACTACGCACCTTTTAAAAATATTAGTTTGAACCATGCTTCACAAATCCACCACAAAGATAACTAAAATTGGATATCAGTGCAGTTCATATGAGTACTTTAAGGTTTGTTTAAGTGAATGTATGGAATCTTATTACCTTTAAAATTTTTTCAAATGTAAGGGGGTTGGGGTAAAACTTGGGTTCTTTAGAGTGTAAGCTTCGTGGAAACCCCGGGTTTTTTTGCTTTTGGGGTGTGACACCCCCGTAATTTATTTAAAAATTTTTTTCTTTAAAAATCTAGTC
>NC_081347.1:20525152-20572180 GCF_029784015.1 Lycium ferocissimum | reverse complement strand
AAAACGATGTAAAATCAGTCAAGAGACCGCACTATTCGCTCAAAAAGACACGATGATGTAAACCCGATCGGATGACCGCAATATTCGTCACCCAAAAATCAACGTTACTCAGCAAATAGAAGCAGATTTATAGCTGCCAAAGAGAGCAGGTTGATCAAATCGAATCCCGACAGATTAAGGAGCAAACGTGGAACGTAGAGATTTCTTTAAATTTACATTTAGAAGTCATAATTGAGTCGAACTACAAGTGGCTTGAATTCTCATGAAACCTGAGATATGTAGGAAACCCAGAAGCCAGGGTCTGACACACATTTAAAAATTGCACAAAAGCAAGTGGCAATATTGAAATGGGTCAATCAAAAATAAGGGATAGTCAAATTTCATTGCTCAGAGATGGCTTCACCATCCTCGGACACCGAATGGGCAGTTGTTGATACCTAATTTTTGACCTTCCATAATTTATTTTAATCATCCAGAGTCCTTGAATATTAAACGGAGTGAAAAATGTGTTTTTTAGAAGCCAAAATGATTTTGTAAAATTATTTAGATAATACTTTACCATTTTCACTTGGTGAAATAATCTCTATAAATATTATAAGTCATTTGGAAATTAATTTACATATTGTTAGAACAATATTGGTATTTTCCAGAAAAATTAAATCAATTTAGTAAGTATTTCACTTGTTTAATTCAAGGAAATTGGTTATTTAAAATAAATATTCAATTTTACCACCTAACTTTAGATTTTTGCACAAGTAGGTCAATATGGTTAAAATAGGATTACAATTCAAATAATCAATTGAATAATCTAATTTTTCACTTTAATTAAAATGGCCAAATTTATGGTTTATTTTAATTATGGCCATATTTGCAAAGTAGATAATTAATTAGCAAATTAACTTAAAAGCGGTCTTAATTGCAAATATATATATATATATATATATATATATATATATATATATATATATATATATATATATATATATATATATATATATGTATGTATGTATATCGTACATAAATATGCCTAAATGGACTGTCTCTTTTTTCTATGGCGCGTCCGGTCCATTGGGGCGGCCCGGCCCCAATGCCTTCAAATATAAGGGGCCTTCTTAGCCAAGTGAACCCCTAAAGGGGTTGCTATGTTTCTCTTGTGGAGGGTTTTAAACCCTACCGCCGCCAGGAGGTGGCTTCCTCTCTCCTACGTGGTTCGCCATTTTTGGCAAGTTTTCAGAGTGCCACAGGCATGGCACACTCGTGGTGGGTCTTTTTGAGGAAAAGCATTTAGTGCTTCTTCCTCTTTTTCCAAAAACCAAGCCAAACGAGGTATAGATTTTTAATTTTTACTCTACTTTTTCATTACAACAGTCTTAAAGCTCTGCAAATCTTAATGGGTTTTGTTTTGATGTGCTTGAAATGCCGATTTTGCATTGGTTCGTTAAAACCTCTCAGATTGAGGTCAAATTTGTCTCTCTAAGTATTTTTGAGTAGATCTAAGCCGTATATGTCCTGAAACAATGTCGAGAAGCAACATTTACTTGTCCCACATCGTTTGAGAATTAGGATTTTATGATTTGGGGGGTTCTATAAATAGAACCCCAACTTTAGAAGAAAAGGGGAGGCGAATATGAGATTACTTGGTATTGCCTATAACTCGAAAAAACTGAAGGTTTCAAACATTGATTGAGACTTTTAAATTTTTCCGAGTGAAGTTAGGTTTAAAACATTTTGTGTTCTTTGGGGTTTTTGGCTGAGTAAGAGAGGAAGGAGTATAAAAGTCTCCAAATCCAACACTCGACCAACGATTCACTCAAAAGAGGTAATGTTCTATCCTTTTATTTATTTTTCTGGTCTTAATTTCCATGTAGTCATAAGTTGGTTGTTATGTATCGAGCCATTTTTGCTTATTAATCTAGTATCGCAGTCATATGAAGCTGTTTTAATCATTTAGTTTATTCTGCTTGGTATTATGGTTATATAAAAGTGTTTTCAGATTATTTAGTTCATTTTACTTAATAATATAGTTAGTATAAAACTGTGTTTTGATGTCTAGTTTAGATGCTTAACATTATAGTTAGATGAACTTGTTTTTAGTTGTTTAGCTTACTTGGCTTCATACTATAGTTGTATGAAACTGTGTTTGATTACTAAGCTTATTTGCTATGAGACCATGTCTAGTCATTCAACCTGGCCTGTGTAATGTTATAAGTGGTATAAGATTGCACTCAATACAATTTTAGCTTTGTTTGTTCGATTTAATATGGTGGATTAAGTGTAAAGAGGTGCTTGTTTTGACTTTTCTGCCTGGGACTAAATGTTGTGGTCTGGACTATTTAGAACCTTGTTCAAAACCATATCTATTATAGGTAAGGTAAAGAGATTGTGTTTAAAAAGGTGATTGAATGGCCTAGGCTCCATTATTCTCTAGATTATAACTTGCTAAACCTGTCTAAACTTGAAGTTGTTACCTTTGATATGTCTTGCATTGATAAAGGTGTTTTGCCTAATTGCCATCTAGAGTAAGGAAGATTTGAAGTTAGCTATGGATTGTCTCTAATCATGAAAAGAGTAAGGAAGATTTGGAGTTAGCTGTGGATTGTCTCTAATAATGAAAAGAAACTAAGAAGGTCCTATTTGATTTGAGTCTTGGTCTGTATTTTGTGGAATATGCAATGCCTCTTGTTTTGGTTAAGTTTTATTTTTAAGGTTTTAAAACTAATAAAGAGCTAAGCTTTAAACCAAGGTCCATTTTATTCTTCCTTTTATTTAAGACGCTACCTAAAAAAATGAAGCATTCAGGCTTAACTTACTTGGTCAGTTCTTTTGTTTGGATCTTGTGTCTGGTTTAAATTTTTTCTTTAAAAAAAGAGTTAAACACATCTTATTTGAGTGGTGATCTATTTGGATTCTGAATTTTCTCTTAGATTCCTAGCTGCTCCTCTTTGTTAAAAGTCTCTGTTTGGCAGGATGCTTAGTTTGTAGTTGATCTATGGATTTCAAAACTAGAACACTTTAAGTCATTTAAAAACTGACAAATCGTCTTTAGTATGGTTTGTTTGTTGTGTTGAATGTATGAGTTAGTCTAATCTAGTGAATGATAACTTGCTAGGTGTCTTACTTAATCCCTTTGTTTGTCTTAAATGGATTCTCCTATTCATTAAGGTTAAAATGAGCACCTACCTTTTATGAAACATTAGTTAGAACCATGCTTCACAAATCCACCACATAGATAACTAAAATTGGATATTTGTGCAGTTCATATAAGTACTTTACGGTCTATTTAAGTGAATGTGATCTTATTACCTTCTCATGCTGTCAAATGTAAGTTGGTGTAAGATTTGGCTTCTTTAGAGTGTAAGCTAATCCTGGAAACTGCTACTTATTTGATAATTGGTGTGTGACACCTCATAGCTATTAGTTGTTTCTCTTTAAAGTCTACAACGAATTACTTAAGTTCATTTATCTATCCTGTGTTGCTTGCCTGAAGAATGCCCTCCTAAAATTGATTAAGTTTTGATGTTATGTATAGATTAGATACACTGGTTCTATATTTATATAACTATGGATTATCTTTTGCTTTGTTTTGGCTGTGTGACAGAATTAATTAAGCATCTCATTAGTCATGTTTGAATTCCATAGGATATTCATGTCAATGTTAAGATAGCTAAATGTGTTAGATATATACCTAGATATCTTGATAGGGGCTGCTTGTTATCACCATTAGATACATACTTCCTCTCCTATAATAATGTAAGCTTAACACATAAGTGGAGAGGCAAAATAGCACTTAGGGATTAAGCTTAAGCCTTCCCTGGTATCTATCTTGCCTGGGGTTCCTGAAAACCCCTTGAATCTTCTGTGGCATCAGGAACAAGAGGGTGAAAGCTTTCTTTTTTGGGTTGTTTTAGTATCTCCATGGGTGTGCAAGTTCATGGTATGTTGGCTGATGGTTGTGTATGTCTATTTGATTGGTATTGTTCATTTTGCTTAAGTAAATAACATTATGTGTCTGTTTTATTATCCTTCAGATTTGGGCTCCGAATCTGTTACTTCATGGCTTACATAAGTTAAATATGAACTTTGATCAGCATGTTTTCCTATAGTTCCTCTCAATGTATTAGTTTTCTCCCCCATATACCAAGTGATATACCTAGGTATACAGAGCATATTCACTTCTATACCCACAGGTGTATAGGAGTGGGTGTATTCAATATATCACTCCTATAATTTATGAACATGAGCCAACATTGTGACAGTTTGGTCTCTTGAGCCGACTGTTTTTTATTTAATGTTTGGGCCTCCTCTAGCATATTAAACAGGCTTTGTACTTGGGCTGAATGTTTTTCTTTCTTTCTGAATCTGGTTAAGTGGCCCATGTGGGCTTTGGATTTTCTTTTATCATTTTGGGCCTTATGCTATTTCTCATAAAAAAACTATGCTATCACTTAATGATTTATTTGTTTAACTTATGCACTTGTTTGGCTTAGATGTAAATTGTTTATGACTTAGTATCCACGCTTAGACAAATACTAATCCTAGCTTTCTTATGTGCTCTATGGGAACTAATTTTGGGCCATTCTGGCCATCTCTTGCATCAAGACTTGTTGGGCCTAAGGCCCAACCCCCCACCCCCCTGTCCCTCCTTTTTTGATCTAGTCCACTAAAGAATAGAAAGGGAAGCAAATATTCGTGTTAGAAAGCCCAGCCAATAGGTGAAAATGGCACTGATAGGTTTGGGTAGGCCCATCAATTTAAAGATTTACTTTTCTTCTCCTCTCTATTTTTTACTTGACATGTATATATGTTGTATATGTACCAAACATGTAAATAATGAAACCCTCATGCATAGAACTTAGGAAACGCATAGTATTTTAGGAAAGTCGCCTCAAATACCTTTAAACTTAATCATTTTTTCTGAAAACCCTTGAGAATTGAATTACTTAATTTAATATGGTCAAGATCAATTTGGTTTTAAATGACAAGTTTGAACGATCTTCAAGGAAAATGACCAAGTACTAGTTTTTGTGCCTTCTGCCCTTTTAGTTCAAATTTGGTAAATGCTTTATTTTGGGCCTTAAGCCCATGACTAAAATGGCTTGTCTAATGTTTTTCGGAGTTAATACAAAAAACTGATTTCAAACAAAAATGTGTAGAAAAGAATAATAGAGGATAGCTTTGAAAATCTGGGTTAATCACTAAAAAGAGGTACAACAACTTGGAGATCTTCAGGACTTAAAAGAAAGATATTGGACCGAGAATAAGTTTGGACAGCCTGAGATTTTGACTTGGGTTTAATTCTAGAAAAGAAAAGACCTTTGGGCCTGGAAGCCCAACACTGGATTTGAAAGAAAACTGACTTGTTGGACCAACTTTTGAGGAATAATGGATTTGGAAGTTGGAATATGACTTGACCCTATTTGAGCTTCAATAAAATAAAATTGGACTTAAATACTCTAGATCATTTATATATAAATGTATAAGTATAGGAGAATACTCCATATTTTCTTATATAAATAAAAACCCGTATGTACTAAACCTATTTTGTTAGGACTCGAAAAGTACCGACTCTACTCGGGAGAAATCCCGGGTGTGTCCTAGTCCGACAACAAAGTGAGTTGAGCACATAAGCGAATTTTTTCGAACCAAAACCCCTTTATAAAGGGGATTTTTTGCCAAATTTTTTCTTGAGGTTATGATATAAATAAAAAATGACATTTTGCAGAAAGCTAAACACTTTTAAACAAATAAATACAGTTAAATCACACATTGAAACTCATAGGCCAACCGTATTCTACGGATCTTTAATACAAGGGTGCGTAAAACCTTCCCTAGGGGATCACTAGAACCCTGAACTCGAACTTTGGTACCAAAAGATTTCTCTCTTGCTTGAAAAATCTTTTATTTGATTTTCCTGATTTTCCTTTTAGGTGGCGACTCTAAAAAATACTAAAATTCAATTAAAGCACCAACAACCTCATAGTAACTTTTATGCCTTACTTGTGCAAAAGCGGACCGTAACGATTCCTACGGTATATTCCTGTCTTTCCAAATACATTTTGATATCATTGTACCATGGCTTGCCATCTAGCTCAGCCTCGATGTAGAAGCAGTGGGCATGCTCTTCTTTCTAGCTTATCTGTAGCGGGTCAATGTGAATGCTTTCAGAATGTTGGATCATTGATGCTATTATGGGCAATGCATCGACAAATTCATTCTGAGCCCTCAGCGTATGTTAAAATTTGATCTTTCTGAATTTCATGCACAACCTTTGTGCCAAGTTTGCATATGGAAAGATCTTTTCATTCTTGGTGGCCTATTCACCTTGTACTTGATGAATCAGTAGGTCAGAATCTCCAATGACAAGTAATTCATCGATGTTCATATCCAGTGTCATTCGAAGACCTAGAATGCCGGCCTCTTATTCAGCTAGATTGTTGGTACAACGGAATTTGAGCTTTGCGACCATTGGGTAGTGTTTCCCACTTTTCGATATCAGAACCGCTCCTATTCCGGAACCTTTGTAATTTACCTCTCCATCGAAGAGCAGTCTCTAACTAGTGTAGGATTCTATTGTTTCTTCTTCTATGGCCAACACCCCTTCGTCTGGGAAATGAGTGCGAAGTGGTTCGAGCACCTCATCCACTAGGCTTTCAGCTAGTAAATCAGCCAAAGCCTATCCTTTAACGGCCATCTAAGCTATGCACACCATGTCAAATTCACTTAACAACATCTGCCATTTGGCTAACTTTTCGATGGGCATGGGTTGGCAGAATATGTATCTTAATAGATCTATCTTGGATATAAGGTGAGTGGTGTACGAGGAAAAATAATGTCTCAATTTTTGACCCACCCAAGTTAGAGCACAACAGGTTTTCTCCACTAGCGTGTATCTTGCCTCACAGGCCGTGAATTTCTTGCTCAGATGGTAAATGGCACGTTCTTTTTTCCTTTCTTCATCGTGATTTCCTAACACGCAACCAAAGGCATCTTCAGCAATCGATAGTTATAGCAGCAGTGGGCTCCCGGGCCTTGGTGGTACCAAGACTGGCGGATTGGACAGGTATCTTTTGATAGTGTCGAATGCCTCTTGGCACTCCTCTGTCCATTTCGTAGGAGCGTCTTTCTTCAAAAGCTTGAGGATTAGCTCCACAATGATGGTGGATTGAGCGATGAATCTTCCAATGTAATTCAACCTTCCCAGGAAACTTATGACTTCTTCCTTAGTTTTATGAGGAGGTAATTCTTGGATTGCTTTGATCTTCGTTTGGTCTAGTTCTATGCCCCTTCGGCTGACTATGAACGCCCCTTCGACTGACTATGAACCTTAGTAATTTTCTGGCCGGTACTCTAAACGCACATTTAGTCAATTTTAATTTCAATTTCAAGTTGAACTTTCGGAGCCTATTGAAGAATTTCCTCAAATGTGTGGTATGCTCTGAAATTTCCTTCGACTTGATAATGACATCGTCCACATGGACTTCAATTTCTCTATGGATCATGTCATGGAAAATAGTAGTCATCGCTCTTATGTATGTTGCACCGGCATTCTTGAGGACGAAGAGTATTACCCTGTAATGGTACACTCCCATGGGGTGATGAAGGCTGTTTTCTCGGCATCCTCTCTATCCATTAATATTTAGTGGTAGCCAGCAAAACAATCAAATGATTGCAGCTCGTGTTTGGCATAGTTATCTATGAGTATGTGGATGTTCGGGAGTGAAAAATTATCCTTTGGGCTAGCTTTGTTAAGATCTCGGTAATCCATGCAGATTCTTATCTTGCCGTCTTTTTTGGGTACCGGAACTATGTTGGCTAGCCATGTGGGGTATGAAGTCACTTCCACCACTCCCGATTTAATCTGTTTTTCCACCTCATCTTTGATTTGGATACTAAGATCCGGTTTGAATTGTTGGTTTTTATTTTACTAGAGCAAAACCTGCATTGATGGGTAACCGTGGGATACTACGCTGGTTCTGGTACTTAGTCCTGGCATGTCGGCGTATGACCATACGAAGATATCCACGTACTCCCTCAGTAAACTTATCAATTCTTCTTTTAAAGGCGTCTCTAGGTGCGCACTTATCCTTGTCTCTTTGACATTCTCTTCATCACCTAGATTTATGGCTTCTGTTTCATCCATATTTAGTTTCTGCTAATTCTTTAATTGTTCTACTTCTTTTGCGAGACCCTCGGGTAGCATTGTGGTCTCATCGTATTCCTCGTACTCTTCTTCCTCTATGTTGCCCGACTCATTCATTTCGCAACATGTCATGACATTTAAGGTTGCTTTATTATTTTTATTACTGAAAATTCAAGGCAAAATATGTTAGTATAAAACATGCATGCAAAAATAAGTAAATAAAACAGTTTTGATAAATCGAGGCTTTCATTAATTTAAATTAATCAGAAGTACAAACTGTGGTCCTGGCTTGGATCCATATCAAGCCATTTCCATTTTTGAAAACATTACGAGGTATGTAAGTCATAAAAGGGCGAGAAATCGAGCCTTTACCGATTCTCCCTATTTTTAAAATAAATTCATCATTCTCTACCGAAGAGGCAATAGTGGGGTAGAGGTCCAATTGACAGTTGCTCGCTCGGTTATGCCTTTCTAATAGTGGGCGCTTCAACATATTCCTTACAAATCATGGAGCAATCTTCTTGGAATAGCATCCCTATCTCTTCTTCAATGTCAGCATCTCTAGGCATAGGCATTCGGTTAGGAAATAATTGGTACAGGTTTGGAATGGGTTTGCAAAAATCCACAACCTCTTGTCTCTTCTTAGTAGGTATCTTATCTTTAGCTGGGACATATCCTAGTCCGAGACAAAAATTATCTTGGAGAATGGGAATTGGTTTGGTGATGCCCTGCAGATTCTTTCCCAGACATCTCCCGGGTTCAAACCCATTTAGGAGCATGATAGAAGCAATCATTTTGTAAATCGTCGTCATAGGAACTTTCGGGGATTCTATCTTATGGGCAGCTCCCACTAACTCCATGACATGGAAATTTGTTCCCTTAGGTGTAGCTTCAATGACGGGTATAGAGTTATCTGGGTAATTGTGCATGCTGGCTTCTCCGTGGATCACCACTTCTTTCCTTCCCAGACAAATTTTACAGATTGATGGAGCGAGGATGGTACTGCCCCTGCCATGTGGATCCATGGTCTTTCTAGAAGCAAATTATAATTGGCGGGTATTTCCATGACTTGGAATTCAGTGGTGAATTCAGCTGGTCCTATTTGAATGTCCAAATCAACCGCACTAGTGGCATCACATCGATCTCTATCGAATGCTCTTATATTAGTGTGGCTCTGACGAACCTTTCCAAGGTCATATCCTAGCTGAGTTAGGGTAGACTCGGGACAAATGTTGAGTCCCGCTCCGTTGTCGATTAATACTCGGGTTACCACTTTGTTGCGGCACATAATAGTGATGTGCAGCGCTTTGTTGTGATTTATGCCTTCTTTGGGCAACTCTTTCTCTGTGAAGGCAATTTGATGTTCCTCCATAACATGAGCGACCATTTCGGCTAGGTTTTCACTGCTTGTTCCAGCTGGGACGTGAGCTTCCTCCAACACCTTCATTAAAGCCAGGCGGTGTTGAGGTGAACTTTGCAATAATGCCAGTACCGAGATTTGGGCTGGCATTTTCTTCAAGTGCTCCATAATGGAGTATTCCTTTGCCTGCATTCGGCGCCAGAAGTCTTCAGCTTCACCTTCGGTGATAGTCCTTTTCTGATTTTCCTCCCTTCGGGTGCCCCTTGGGCTAGGTCTTCGGGAGTGTAGCATCTCCCTAATCTTGTAATGTCATGTGCGGTAGCAACTTGGACTACGAACTCTTTGCGAGGCGGTGCTGGAGTCACTTGAGCTACATGCGCTGTCACTGGTGTAGGATTAATACTTTGAATTGCGGGCGTTCTTGCAAAGACAATGACGCTACTGTGCGCTCAAGTTCTTTCACAGAATCGCGGATTGTGGGTCTTCCTGCGACCCAGTCTTCCTCTCTCTCAATCATGTGAATCACGTTGTTGCCATGGTTTGGCAAAGGATTGGTGTTCACATTTGGAGGGGCTGTTTGGAGCACAATCTCCTTTCGGTCAATCAGGTCCTGTATTTTGTACTTAAGATTAATGCAATCTTCAGTACTGTGTCCTATGCCATTGGAATGGTAGGCACATGTCTGGTCAGCTCGGTAAAATCGGTTCTTTGGGTCGACGACCTTTGGGGGAAGCATTTGGATCATCCCAGCTGCGCTTAATCTTTTGAATAAATCAGTCCGAGATTCCATCAATGGAGTGAATACCCAAGCTAGCTTCTTTTCGAAGTTCTGACGTGGCGCATTATAGGCATTTGGTGGTGGTTGATTTTGGTAGGTATTGGGTTGGTTATTTTGTGGAGTGCGGTAAATGGGTGGGGGAGTTTGATAATTTGGTTGTGGAGCTTGGTAGTTCGGGAGGTGACTGGAAGGTATTTTGTGGAGCTTGGTAATTTGGGGGTGGTGATTGGAAGGTCGGTTGCGCGTAATATACGGGCACCGTATTGTAAGGAGTGGGAATGTAGGTATTTGAGGGAGGCGAAGCATATGCTTCCATTGGGAAATCTTCCCTCCTTTTGGTTTTGGGGCTAGGAGTGTGGGATATGCTAGCCACGTCTTCCTTCTTCTTGCGTATGAACCCGGTTGAGCTTGAACTAATGGATTTTTCGGTCATACTTATGATTCGGCCAGTTTTGAGACCATCTTCTATGGCCTCGCCCATTTTGACCAATTCAGAGAAAGGTCTTCCTGCCATTGAGAGCATTCTATCATAGAAATCTGTTTCTTGTGAACGGATGAAAACCGATACAAGTTCCTCTTCGCCCATAGGGGGTTGTACCCGGGCAGCCTCTGTTCTCCACCTACTCGCATACTCGCGAAAATTTTCGGTGGACTTTTGTTTTACTTTTTCCAAATAGTACCTGTCCGGTACCGTTTCCATGTTAAAGTGAAACCTTTCCATGAAAAAACTTGCCATGTCTTCCCATGTAATCCAACGGCGTATGTCTTGCGCCGTGAACCATTCTGAGGCTTCTCCGGTCAAACTTTGGCTGAATAGCCTCATAATAAGTGCTTGGTTGTCTCGGACGCCGACCAATTGGTCACAGTAGGCCCGTAGATGCGCTTTAGGATTGCCTGTCCCATTAAATAGCTCAAAACGTGGCACCTTGAAGCCCTCGGGTAAATCCAAATTTGGATGCATACACAAATCGTCATAGCTCAAGCCCGTGCCAGTGAGGGTGGTTCTCATGGACCATTCCAACATTGCGGTCATCTTTCGCTCAAGCCTTTCTTCCATTTTTCCTGCTCGGCCTTCCACGCTTTTTCCATCTCCTCATAATGGTCAATTTCTTGATCGGGTGAAAAGGTGCCTGGGGTGACAGGTGTGTGGAAGGAAACAGCAGGGCGAGTTCGAGGAATAGGGGTGGTTTTGTCGGTTGGTAGCGAGATGATGCTTGGTTGTATAGTGATGCCGGGATGGGTATTTTGTGGTGTTGGGTAAGAGGGGATAGAGTGAGCGGTTCCGGGAATTTGGTTAGTGTTAAGTGGTGGTGGGGTGTGGTGCGAGGCACCAATGTGCCCGTCGATTGGGGTAAATGGTATGGTGGTCATAATGGACCGGGTGGGGAAATGGTCGGGTAATGGCGAATTCAGAGATGGAAAGAACGGTGGAGGCCTTCTTTCTTCAGCAGGGGCCTCTCGGGTAGCATTAGCAGCTTTGTTTCGCGCCACTTCCTCTTGAAGATGGGCGATTTTCTCAAACATCATTTTCATGACGTCTTCAGTAGGTGACGACTCAGGCAGTTCGCGCAGAGGCGATTCTCTGAGAGCAATGTCAGTAGGGGTAGTTTCGTTCTCGGAAGTACCAGTCATTTTTGCTTTGCCTTTGTCTTGTTGGGATAAGGATGCTATTGCAGCTTTGGATCTTGTGAAGTATGCCAGTGTGAACACGAATCAACCTCTCTTTCTATAAGAAAAGAATAACTCAAAGGCAAACAAAGTTAGTTTGTTAGGTAATGGAAAGATAATCAAGATATCACACATAGATGGCAGTTAAAAAGAACACTTAGCACATAAATAATCATATGTTTGATTTAAATGCTCAATTGATCTCTTGTACCGGGTCTTGGGTACTTGGGCTTTGTTGAGTGAAGGGAATATAATATTTATAATATATAGGGACCGAGTCTTACGTAGACTGCCTACGTATCCCTCCGCGGGAAGTCAGGCCCTTCTGTAGTTCGATTTACATAAGATAAGACTCCCTACCTTAAAACCTACCCGTGACCAGGCCCGATAGGGGCTTCCTGCGTATCCCTCCTTGGGACATCAGGTCGGCGCAGTTCCGTTTACACAAAATGGGGGGGGGGGGGGACAAATCCGTATTAAGTACAAAAAATGGGATCCCCTAAAACTACCCAAAAGGTGACCTTTCTTTTGAGGTCAACACAGGTTGTTTGTCCGTTCAACCCTTTCTGGCCCTAAAGGCCCCAAATCCTAATACTGAGATGGGAGCACCAACCAAATGGCGCCTTTGTGGACCAAATTCTCCACCTCAAACTTGAATGCATCGCACTCTTCTATGTCGTGCCCCAAAGCTCCAGAATGGTACAAACACATTTTGCGGCGGCCAACTCCTTCAGTTTGAGCCCTTCTGGTTCTGATGGGGCTAATCTTCCCGATGCTGACCAACTTCTGGAAGATGCTGGCATAAGAGTCCTTAAATACCGTAAAGTCATAATGCCAAATATGAGTATTCAGCGTAATCCCTTCAGTTGGGGTGATGTTGTCATGGACCAAAAGTGAATGTGGGCCCCACATCTTGGTGATGCTTTTCTTATCTATCAGCTCGATGAGCCTTTTCTTGAAGGCCAAGCATTCATTGATGGTGTGCCCTGCTTGATCCCGGTGAAAAGGGCATCTCTTGTGTGCGAAGATCGGAGCACATGGTGGCAACCTGTCGAAGCAAATACTGACTATCCCTTTGCTTCGAAACTTGATCATCATTTCCTCGCTCGTTATGTGCTTAGGCGAGACGCGGTAGGGACAATCCAATGCCTTAAGCGCAATAGCCCACCATTCGGGTGAAGCTGGTCGGACATACTCTATTCGTTCCTCGGGCTCTCCCCTGGGGCTTGATGGCGCAGCAGAAGTTCTTTCCCTTTTTGGGCTTGATGGTGCAGCGGAGGCAGCCTCCCTTGATGGCCATGTGGGCTCCTGCGGGTCCGATTCCATTTCTTCTTCCTCGGACTCCTCCATTATCGGGATGTATTCGGGAAGGATCCCTTTTCCCTTGTCCAGGACGTTCTCTCCTTGAGCTTCAATTGGTTCCTTGGGCGGACTCTCCGCCGAATCCATTAACTCATCAGCCTCTTTGATCTTGGCTTTGACTGCTCGGATTTGCTTTTCGAGATCTTGAATCTTTCGGCAAAGTGAGACCTCATTCTTTCTCATAACCTCTAGCTCTGGTGCGTTCTTGGTGTTCATCTTCAGATTCTGAGAAGGTTGCTAGACTTAGTACGGGTAGTTTTGTTCATTGTTTTTCTTTGGGTGAGTGGGCGGTACTTGAGATCAATTAAGCATTTAAGTGAAACATATGAAAGCAAGTAAGTCACACAAAGCAGTTTATAAGATTACACTACTCGCGTTCCTAAGCATACTAATCGTTTGAAACATAAATGTGCCATTTGAATCAAACCATTGCCCCATAATCATTAATAATAATATTCTTCCCCGAAGGGGTACAAAAGATAAAGTAAAGATAGTGCATAAAATAAATCAGCAAAAGTGTCCTCCGGTGGTGGATGATGAAGCCCGATCCCGGTCAGTCTTGGCCTTCTTTGCTTTTCGGAGGGTAGTCTGGATATGAAGATGGGCCGATGTCAAAGTGGCCTCCATCAGAAATCCCTTCTGTGTGAAAGTCAGTGGAGCGACATCATCTAAAGTCTTCTTCATCCGATCATCTAGCTCAATCAAACAATCATTAGTAAGCTCTAATTCATGTCTCAGACTTTCTATGACGGCTTTGTCATGCTCAATTTTCTCTAAATACTTGGCATCTCTGTCATCAGCTCTCCTCTGAACCAAACGGGCTCGAATCTCGGCTTGCGAATCCTTGTCTTGCACACAACTGTAGAGAATAGGTCTAGGAGGAAGTGTGCCTTGTAAGTCGGCCCTCAACCAATCTTTATATTCCACAACACAACCCGGACGAAACCTATCTTCGGCTAAGGTATCGGGACCCCAAATCATGCGACCCTTCCATTCTCGTATGCAATCCAAAGCCCTCGGCGGTCTATCAATGTCATAGTCAATGATAAAATCTCCCATGCCTCCGATCTGGGGCACGACTTGAATCCTCCCAAATTGTCTCAAGACCCTGGCAGGCGCATAAGGGCGAATCCCTCGAATTCCCATAAGCGGTAAGAATGGACACTTTCTTCCCTTAACCACAACTTCACTGGACACGAAGTCGTGGAACATCCATTGAATGCTTTCCTCTTTCAATCTGGAAAAGGTGAATGTCCAACTTTGTCTGTTTTGTTCTCCGAAGTTTGGACAAAAATCCCGAAGACCATCCTTTTCGGCCGGCTTACTTAAGTGTTGTTCACCCCTAACTTTGATCATGTGCTTGAGGATCCACCATTGTAGGAGTAAGTTACAACCTTGGAAGTATTTGTAATGGTTTCGGCAGAGGCTCAAGGCTCGGTACAAATCGGCTAGTATGATTGGGGTTATGTCAAAGTATTTGGTTTCTTCTTGTTGGGTTATGCCGTAGAAGATGGCATGGGTGACCGAAATGACTCGGGTGTCTATGGCTAAGGACCAATCTTTGGGAAAAACCATGGTTCCCAGAAAGCAAATGGCGAAAGCTAAAGGTCTGGTGGCCGTCCATTCGGCATAAGTCTTGAATTCCCCGGGATGCTCCACAAATCCATTCGGGCTTCCAAACCTTTTGTATAGCTCTCTAAAGGGTATGGTGGGGCCATGGGCCCAATTGGCGTAGTTCAAGGAAAGCATTCTGCAAATTTGGGAGTAGGTGGGTTTTTCTGGGATTAAGGCATTTTGGTCGGGTTTCTTTCTTCTTTTCAACCCCGAGCCTACGCTAGTCAACACATCCCTGAACTCTTCTAAAGTCGGCGTCATTTCGATGTCATCCCCGAATCGAAAAACCATCCTATCTCTGTCCCAAAACCCGGTAATTACTTCTATCAATTCTTTGCAACCCGTCATAGTCATAATGGATGTCAAATTTCCTAAGTGACATGAAATCCCCTTTTTCTCCTCCGGGGACATTTGGCCCCACCAAATACGCAACAACTCCGGTGTAGTCAAGACCATGTCAAAACTCAAGTTGATCGACATCTACAAAATAGAAGTCAAGGTTAATTCCCCCCCCCCCCCCCCCCCCCACTAGGCAATGGTTTCATTCATAGGCACATTACATGTTTCCAAATAGCACATAATATGAGATGCGGTGTTTTTCGGGTCATAGACCGTACTTGACACAGGGTAGTCTTCCTATCGGGTTTGGATACATCTAAAATATCCAAACCTCCTAGTCTACTTCATATTTGGATTTGGTTTAGCTCTAACCTAGGCATATGCAAGAGTGGGTTTTTCGAATTGACCTTGGACCCGAGCGGACTACTCGGGGTGAACCGTTGTCGGCCGTTGGGTGACCGCACACCAACTTAACGTTCAACGTGTTCCAAAGAAGGGGTGTTTCGGGTTTTTTAGTGAAGGCAAGACCGCGATCCCGCGTGTCCCCTTTGAAACCATGCTTTTTGCCAGGAGTGGCGGAGTTTATGATATGAAATGAATGATAGTTTATAATTGCGAAAATTAAACACATAAACAAATAAATACAGTTAAAATCACATTATATTGAAACCCTTATGGTTAGAACCTAGAAATCCCCAGCAGAGTCGCCATCTGTTACGGTTCGCTTTTACGCGGGTTAAGGCATAAAAGTTACTACGAGGTTGTTGGTGCTCTAATTGGATTTTAGTATTTTTAGAGTCGCCACCTAATTTATTTATGGAAAACTAGGAAAACCGGGTTTAAAGAGTTTTTTCAAATAAGAGAAAAAAGTCTTTTGGACCAAAGTTCGAGGTAAGGGTTCTGGTGATCCCCTAGGGAAGGTTTTACGCACCCTAGTATTAAAGATCCGTAGAATACGGTTGACCTACGAGCTTCAATGTGTGATTAATGTATTTATTTGCTTAAAAGTGTTTAGTTTTCCGCAAAAATGTCATTTCATTCATATCATAATTTCAAGAAAAAAATTGGCAAAAAGTCCCCTTATAAAAAGGGGTTTTGGTTTAGAAAATCCGCGTAAGTGTTCAACTCACTTTGTTGCCGGACTAGGACACACTCGGGATTTCTCCCGAGTAGAGTCGCTACTATTCTAGTCCTAACAAAATGGGTTTAGTACCTACGGGTTTTATTATACGTATATATATACAAAAATATGGAGTATATCTCCGTTTTATTTATATATATATATATATATATATATATATATATATATATATATATATATATATATATATATATATATATATATATATATATATATAGTCCATTAATTTTTATTTCATTTCCTATATATATATATAATCACAAGCCCATAAGTCAATAATATTCAGATCCAAGTTCATTTTACCGTCATAACCCAATCCAAACAATTGCAGTCCGTTTATGGTCCAAAATAGTTTTATTTTAGTCAAAGTTTGATGTGGGTTTCCAAGCCCAAAAAAATCCTTAATACATTTTCCAGAATCTATCCAAGCCTCAAATTTCTATTTTTTTCATCTCATGAAATTTCCCAAGTCTCATAAATTGTTCAGTTAGGTGTACAAAAATGCCAATTTTGAAGTCAAATTCATTTTTCTAGCTTTGTCTCCCTCCAAACAAACTTTCATCATTTTTATCTATGGGTTTAAAGCCCAAAACTAGTTACTTAACATTTTGAAAATCCTTTTGCATTGATCTAATTTCAGACTTAACCAAAACTCCATTTTTTATCACATGCTTAGCCGTAATATTATACCGATTTTTAACTACAAATCAGACCAAGTTTTGATTTTCGCCAAAAAGAAAGGTTGATCATTATCCGAATTTTAAAATAGTTTGACGATTTCCTAAAATACTATGTGTTTTTCCTAAGTTCTAGCATGGGTTTCAATATACTACAGATTTATTTAAATATACAACACAAATATATGTATAAATAGAGGGATATAGAGGGATGAGAATTTTGTTTGGTGGGCCTACCAAAGCCCACCAATAACCATTTTCACCCATGGTTGGGCCTTCAATATATTTGCTTCCCTTATTTGTTTTCCTTGGACTCGATAAAAGAATGAGGTTGGGCCTCTGGCCCAACAAGGTTTAATGCAAGAGACGGCCCAAGTGGCCCAAGGTTGAATCACATGGAGCACAAAAGAGAAAAGGATTAGCATGTGTCTAAGACCTATATGTTCAATCAAAGCTTATAATCCATACTTAAGTGATTTAATTACACTAACAAGCAACTGACAAGAAAGTAGTGCGAAATAAAAAGAAAAGGGAAGATAAGTCTTAGGCCTATTTTCAATATTGTAAGAATAGTCCAGACCCAGGCAGTTTATTCAAAGTTCACAAACTAGCCCAAATCACAAATCAAAATATGGCATGAGGGGCAAACTCGGCCCAAACAAATTCTAGTGAAAATTGGGCCCAATAAGACACAAGGACTAGACTCATCCATAGAGCAATTTAACATGTAGAGATTTGACAGTTAAGGCATTTCTCATAGGTGATATACCCATGATATACCTGATATACCAAACTTCTACATATACAACATATGCAAGGTTTGAATATACGAGGTATACATGGGTATATCCCAGTATATCATGATGAAGAAACCAACTTATTTAAGGCAATGACACAACACAGGAACACACAAGATTTCAGGACAGTTTTGAGGTTGTTTGAATGCCCATTCACAAGGAAAAAACACACACAAAGGAAACAGACCCCAATACCATATAAACTGGAAGCTCATATGATCAAAAAAAAAAAAAAACAATACCCAGAGAGATGAAGTGTTGCATAATCAGTTTAGACCTTAAAAAATAAACTCAATACATGTTTTAATTGTTTTAAAACTTTGGAAGGTCCCATGGAATGTGGACTTCCATGAGGGAACCCCAGCAGCTCAGAAAATAGACATGGGGACTGGGTTAGCTAGAAACTCCAAGTCCTTTATCCTTCTTCCATGTCCTAGATAAGTCCCACTCATATTTTTCCATGTTTCAAGTGCCATTCTCCTTATCTAGTCCTTTCAACACTTAAAGAAATCACAGACCCAACACTTAACATCTCAATACAGATTTAGACCTCTGATTCACAAAGGAAACCAGCACATAGAGACCAAATAAGTAACTACCGAGTTATTCCCAACAAACTGGATCCTTATCAATATATTTAACTCTTTTCCAACTTTATCTCATTTTAAATCCCAGATCCTAACTTCTTAATTCATAACAGATTTCAAATATTGCATAGTTAGGGTAGTTGTCAACAAATGGCTTTCAAACAAAAGGATTTAGTTAAACATAGGCATCAAATTTCCTTATATTTGAGCACACAGGACATCATTTCCATTTTTTAGGTAGTTTTGGGTTCAAAAGGTGTTTTACAGGACAACTTAAAGGTATACTGTGATTCTATATACCAAACAACATTAAGAAATACAAGCAAACACCTAGTTGAATGAAATGTGGACTTAGAGTTTATTTAAGAGAGAAGAAAACATATATGACATTTTTAGAACAGTGTTGCAACTTTGATCTAATGACCTAAATTCAAAGAGTACACAAACCAAAACAAACATGATTCCTTAGACTCACACAAAGTGAACATGTACTCAACAACCTTTAAAGAATTAATCAAGTGTATAGCAAAGATCATGAGCAATCAAACAAGTTTAAGAAAAGAAACAAAGACATAATCCATCAACATAAGCTAGTTGACCTTAGAACACAGGTAAGTATCTAAATGATTATCAGTTTTAACCCCAAATGAGCAAGTAAACTAACTCCACATGTTAACCAAAGACTAATGATCTTAGACAGGGCAAGTACTCAGTCATGGTTAATATATTATACAACTAGTTTGAACAAGTGAACATCTAGATAGGGTCAATTAGAGATTTCATATTTTTTAAATCTTACTTAAGCAAAACAGGATTGATACAAGTATAAGCAATCAATCTGGTTTTAATACCTAAGTAATTAAACTAAACTAATTTAAATGACATGATTAACATTCAAACATCCCTAACTTAAAGCTAAAGACAAAAATTAAACTAATTACATGGAAAATAAATCATACAACAACAAACTAATACAATACTATGAAAAAACTTAACTAAAGGAAAAAGAACTTAACTATGAACTTCATAGAAACTAAATCATAAAATGAACAATGGTCTCTAATATATGGTTCAAAGCACATATATGTAAGGACAGTCTCTTAATTAATCAAAGCAAAACAACAATCCCAACATAAATCATTTTTATCATATAGAGACCATATCATCCAACACTATTAACAAGGATGTTTTTTTAGCATCTATTATCCAACCTAAAGGCCATTTAACACACTTCTAATCACACTTGTATAGTAAACACCCATCTAACACATAACTTCATACTAACTATACCATTAAATCAAACAAAACATTCTAAACAAACTAACATATCATAGTAATGAACATCCAATCAACCTTACACTAACTAACTACAACTTCAAACTAAGTAAAAACAGGCTAAATAACTAAGCAATTAACGACTAACAAATGATTAACAAAAAAAAGCCAAAAAAAGATGGAAAATTACCTTTTCTGGGCACAGCCTTGATCGAGAATGAGCTTTGATGATTCCTTCGTCCCTCAATCGTACTCATCCACACACAAACTTCGATTTTCTGTCTAGTTTCCGAGGCCATCTGCTCACACACCATACACATAAACACACATCAAAATGCGCTATGAAGGCACCCGTGGCCTCCAAATTCCCAACAGAGATCTCTTTGACCGAGTTAACTCCTAAGTCCCAAATGCATCCGAAGTAGAATTGGGAATCTCATAATATATAATAATCAAATACATTCGCAAGTTCTAAACAACCATCCAGACCTCTCGGAATCGACAGAATTCCGGAAAATGTCCATTTACCAAAAGTCAACTTTGGGTCAACCATTTTTCACTTTAAGGCCATATTTCACAAAATAGAAATAAAGACATAAATGATAGAAGAGTGCCAACACGTCCCCTCGTGTAAAAAATGAGCTAATCAATGCTCGAAAACGGGCAAAATACCAAAAATACTATAACGACCAAACGGGTCGTTACAACAGCAAGTGCAGGTCAGTACAAACAACAAGTACTGGTAGGTATCATAGGCCGACTAAGATTAGCTAACATATGTCAAGGCAATAAAGTAAGCTAAATAGGTAAATCAACAAGGTATAAGTCAAGCACAAGCTAGTAACCAAGTACACGCCATCACCTATGTTATAACATCTAAACCCAAATGTGCCAAGTCTCAATATATTCAATCCGAGTCCGTATATCGCAAGTACATCACAAGAACATCACAATAGCAGCCATAGTACAATGCAATGCAATAATGTATGGAATGTGAATGCAATGCATATGCACCGTACATATGTACTCCGATGACGGAACATCACATCTCGACAGCACAACCATGGGGGACCCGCAAAGTCCATGTACCTCACGGTTCCGGCAACAACCTCAGCAATCGCTACCTCACGATTCCGGCAACAATCTTGGCAATCGCTACAAGCACTCATCCTCGATTTCAGGATAAGCATCGGATATCGGTCCTCACGTCACTCTCATCCAACTAAGCCCAGGTCATTACAGTGTTTCCTCAAGTATCATCAATGCATCAACAGTATATCATAAAGAATGAGAATGTGTGCAAGGTATGAGTTCAATGTCAATAATCAAATCTATATCAAAAGTACCACGCATGAGCACACCAATAATATCATGAAAAGGCTACACAATAAGCCATAATAGAATCACTTTCCTTGTCTCCAACGATAATAAGTAAAATATTACAATATCATAATCAAGATATATCAATAGTCTCCAATATCTACGATCTCTACGTGGCATCGAGCCAACAATAATAGAACAAGATAAGTCACAACACAACAGGGTAGCTAACCCCCAAATCACACAATGGGGCCCAACATAAGATAATATCCAACCAAACTTTATACCCGAAAGTTTACATGCATTCTCCGATAATATCATCTAAATATATGCTTCGCTAAACGAAGTCTCACAATAGGGTAAGCCGTAACCTAACTGGAAGGTCGAACAGCAAGGTCTCCACAATCATACCTTAGCCTTTCCTTTCCTTTCCTTTGAGCCTCGTGATAAAAAAAGTCTAAGCACATTCGAATCAAGGAATTAGAATCAAGAAGAACTTTGATCAAACCTTACTTATATTCAAGACCCAAATCCCCAACCTATGGAATGAGTTTAATGAATCAAAAGGGTGGAATTAGGAATCTAAAGGTTCCAACATGAAATTAAAGCTGTGGGTGATCAATTCCCATCAATATCAAGCTAGAATAACCAACAATTTACTTAAATTCAGATTCTAGGCAAAGTCCCCAAATTAGGGTGCAAACCCTAACTTCCAATCCCATAAGTTAGCCACTAATTTGCAAGAATCATGCAACAATAGATTCTAGTCATCAATTCTGTGCTTAATAAAGCTAACCCAATCAATAAATCAATATTACAAGCCTAGAAAGAAGAACTCATAAAAACTCTCTTTTAATCCTCACGTTCTTAAAGAAACTAGCATATTTTATAGATTTCCTATGATGATTAATGGAATACGGAATGGTAATGAAGATGGAAGAACTTACCACAATGATTCTCCCCCAAGAAATGCCTTGAAATGCTCCCAAAAGCCCTATTTTTGGAGTGGGTAGACTTAGGGACTTTAAATAAGAAATCTGGTCCATTGGTCGCTTCCGTAGATAGGCCAACGCTTTCGCGCTACCGCTTCAGCAGTTCGGCCAGTGCTTTCGCGCGCGTTTCCGTGCTACAGCTTCCTCGCCAAAGTGGACACCATAATTTTCTGGTGTCTTTTCAAACTTGAAATCGACACTCGGAACCATCACAAAACCTCCCAAACACAAATCGAATATGCAGATATACATAAAAACGTGCTGCGAACACACTCGTGGCCTCGTAATTCCCATCGGAGGTGTCACGACCCGATTAGGGGCCATGACGGGTACCCAGGGCTAACTACCGAGCACCGCTCACACCGTTAACCATCGTACTTATTAGGCGTTCATCCATTAATCTTATACTCAATTCATAGGAAAAACCATTTTTCAGTTCGAAACATAATTACCTTTATATACATAAGCCCTTCGGCTATCAAAATAATGTACATAAAATAAGGACATTGTGAGACCATACTACCTACACATACGTATCTACATGCCTTTACTGGAGTACTAACATAAGGACGGGACAGGACCCCGTCGTGCCAAAGTATATACACAAAATAACTATTCAACATAGCACCTCCGAAGTAATGGAGTGCTTCTGTAAGCCTGCTGAGTAACTCCTAGGAATCTGGGTCACCTCCCTATCTACCTGTGGGCATGAACACAGCGTCCAAAGGGAAGGACGTTAGTACGAAATATGTACTGAGTATGTAAAGCATGAGTAGTAACATAAGTAAACGTGAAGGGCAGCATAAAATGAAAGTTCAAATACCTTTTTGAGATGTTTGTCATGCTTACTTTACCTTTTTTCTAATGGTCGTGGAATGCACATACATATACATATCATAGTACCATATCTGCTCATACACATTAAACATTATCTGTATTCGGCCACGTAGTGGCTCGACAATATCTGTATTCAGCCATGTAGTGGCTCGACAATATCCGTACTCGACCACGTAGTGGCTCGACAATATCATATACATGTCTTCCGTACCCGGCCATAACGAGGCTCGGTATATCTCATCATCATCATTGCCATTACTACGGAATTTTTTTATCATCACATACATCTCATAAGCTTATCATAACTTTTCATAGAGCATGCATTTGAATTAAGGACAATCTATGAAAATAATATCATATTCATAGCATGAACTTCATAAAAATATCATATGATAGGCTTTATAGTCTCTAAACTTAGGCTCTTCATTACCATTATCGTATCTATGGCATATCTCTTACCTTTATCTCATATGAAACCCTCTATGAACATAGACTCATAATTTTTCGGAACATTTGTCGTAGGACATGCATTAGAGCTCATAGACAATCTATAACAATATCGGAGTGACATAAGGTCGAGAACCCCCGATTACATTATGGAGTGATCATATTCTTCATTCTCACCTTGGAGAAGGACTAACATTTTAAGGTGAGTGCACATAACCTCAGGGAAAACATCATTAGATTGGATCATAGTTAATATCATTAGCTTTGTAGGACACCATATCATGAACTCTAGAATCTTTAGACTTAAGCTCATCATCATTATTATCATACTCGTAATGTATCTGTTGTCTCATATGGCTATTCATGAACATAGACTCTTAGCTTCCGGAATGTAGGAAAATTCATGGAGAAGGAGGGAAAATCATGCCATAAGATTCATGCCTTAGAAAGAAAGGACTAGCCTTACATACCTTTTTCTTTTAGCTATTCTATCGCTTGCTCGTTCTCCTTCGATGCTCACGTCTTAACCTTCAACGGAATTCGTATTAACATTAGCTAGACGATTATAAGAACGTACTTACTAAAGCTAGAGAAAATTGGGCAGCATTTTCTTTGTTTATACAACTTTCCTCATATTCCATATCAACTCCCAACCATCCATAACATCATTCACAATGTTGTAAACAACAATCATCATTTATCTACATTATCCACATTTCACAATTCTCCATAATCATGATCATAGTTCACTATTGCGTTCTTTCACATATAATTCTTATCCCATGTTCTAAATGTCATTCATAACATACTTACAATGACAACATATCAATATTCATGATTCACTTCAAACTACTACTCAACAATGACGTTATTCTTACATTCATGACCCATCTCCTATTTCCTTCTACAATCCAAGTGTTTCAACTTTTCAACACTTCAAACAAAATGGAAATACCATAAAACTCACCTTAGATAATGGGAGAATAAGCCTTGAGTGGAAATACTCCTCTTACACCAAAACCCTAGTTCACTTCTCTTGGAATTTCTTGGCTTGGATGAACTTTAATGTGTTTCACACTCTTGATTTTTGTTATTTTGATGAAGTTGATCATCAATTTCCTTTGAGTTCTTGTGGATGAAGTATGTGGAACATTCTAGAGGTCTTGAGAGTGATGAAGAAATGAGGGAAATGAAATTAGTGAAGTGGGATCACATTTATATAATTGAACTTACTCAGCCCGTCGGGACTTCCACGGACACTTATACGGTCCGTGAAACATTGTACGGCTGGTATAAGTGGTCGTAGTTCACTGCTAAGCAATCATCATCTCTGCTGGGTGTTATACGGACCCTTATACGGACCGTATAATGTTATACTGACCGTATAAGTCGGTCGTATAACCCCTTTCCCCTGAAATGATCTCCGTCGTTCGTTGATCTCCAATCCTTATGGAACCTTCTTGACACTTATTTAATGACTCGTTAATAATATAAGAGACATTATAACTCTTCTCCCAGACATCATTAAATCATCACTAACTTATCACTTGTAAGTCCTTCCCGATTCGTAACATATACCTTACTTTTCTTAGCTACTTTTTCCTCTTACTTCGAATGCCTTTGAAATCTCAACTAGGATCGTCAAATGCTATTTCTTACTTATCAAAACATCGTATACATCATGCCCTTCATTGGTCTATTCACTATGTTAACGGAAAATTTTTCGAGGTGTAACATTCTTCCCCCCTTTTAGAACATTCGTCCTCGAATGTTAAGTCACGGGGATTCTACGAAAAAATTTTCGTAGTTTTCCCGTAATATGGCACTACCATCCTATCACAACATCTCACAATAACATCGCCTCATGCCTACCAGCAATATAAGTTGGCCATACACGACCCATACAGAAAGCAATATCTCATAATCTCGATGTTTTCATCATGGATCTCTTCCGGGGTTGAAATAAGTACGGGTACCTAACTGCATATCCTCTTTTGTTTCTTTTGGGGGGGTCTCTCTTTCATCTTCGCATTCTTTTATAATACCTTTATCAAGCTTACACTTCTAGTTCTTAACTCACAACCTGGGGGTATTTGGGAGGGCAATAGGAACTTCTCGTATGATAATTGTCTTGTAACATCATTACTCAGCACAACTATGGGAAATTATCAGTGCACTTGCAATGCATAAACATATGAGAGTCCGAATTTACCAATTTCAATTCTGGAGATAAGTTAACTAAGCTCTCTAAATAACCTTGCATCTATTCTCAGGAAATCTCTTAATAATTTTTGCGACTCTTTCAAAAAGAAATTTTGCATCTCAACAATGTGATACCGAGGGTCACTGTCGTCAAAATTTCGTATGCTTTCAAATAGTTTATCCTCATTTCAATTATCTTGCGGCAGCTATTTCCACTTATCCTCCCGTCTTAGTTCATTTTTTCCTTCAAGTATCTCCCTATTCAATCCTTCTTTACTACTTCCTTGTTGGCCTCTTCACTACCCCCTTCCTGTCATCCGTATTCCCATTCATCACCGTAGTAGTATTTAGTACCCAACTATATTTTCTAAAGCAAATTTGTCTGGTTATTAATATCCTCTCTTTTCTCCATTACCTGAACACTCTTTCTTTAGACAGGTCCCTCTTAAACTACAAGTTTATCTCGTCATATAAGGATGCATTTTTTTTATATCTGCCTATACTTTTCCCATTCCCTTTCTACCATACAGTTAATTCCTCTAGGATATCTCTCATTTTCTTCGTTGATTATGCAGCCTTGTACTACTAGCTCAATAATCCTGTAACGGTAAACTTCTAAAGTGCTATAACTCATGTCTCATATATTTTCTTTACACTCACATCTTTATAAAACATATTGACAATATAGTCTACATGATAAGGAAGCTTTCGTTAATAACTAACTTACTCGGTAGCGCACGTCACTCTCTTACTTTTTCTAACTAACCCTATCTTTTCTCTATCATTCAGCAACTACTATCTTGAAAGTTCTACTGTTCATACCTTACTTTCTTAAAACTTGAGAACCATAATCCTTACAACCCATTTTTTTTTCTAAGTCTCATTGGTAGTACTTTAAAAAAGGTATTTCATGAAGATTACAGGTGGTGGATCCATACCGTCCTCAAGAATGTATAAACATTGTTAATACCACATATCATACTTTACCTATTACCGTCGCTACATAGTATAAAACCTCTCAATTCATACTTGCTTAATAATATGAATATTTATTCCTCCTTCAACATATTACCAAAGGTGCGGTATATACCGTGATGGCATCGGAGTGACTCTAGATCCCGTCGCCTCACCCAATGCATACGTACGATGCCGAGGACCACTAAACCAAGCGCTCTCCCCCCTCGTCCCTACCCCGACCCGTTGTCCGGGAGTCTTGCCCCGGAGGGCGCATGGATGACGAAGAACCGGCTACGAATCTCGTGGGCTGAACCGCACGCCTACCGCCTCAAAATGGGCACTCTCTGACTGGCCGCAAACATCCAAACCCAATCGGCACGGTCCCCAATGTAGCTTACCGTACTGGGTACATTATGGTATAGATGATCTCATCTGGCCTGAATCACTCCTATACCGAGAGCCCGACTCTCTGAAACTCTGATCCGGTCTGGAATGAATAGAGCAGTCGGACCTCTGGCCTATAACTCGTAGAGGTACACTAGTCGCCGACTGGCCTGAGTGTCTAGAACATGACTGCCTCGATCCTCCTCTATAGTCGCTATCGGCACCCATGGATCTGGCCCTCTTACTTTGCCCCTTAGCAATATCACCCTCGCCCTTTTGCGGATGTTGTTGCTCTTTTAAATTCTGGGCATGGGCTTGAATGCGGGAAATATCCATCCCGTCTTACAATGAAGCCGTTAAACATTCTTTAAATAAATATGGCCCTAAGCCACTCACAAATCTGTGCACCCTATCTCCCATGTCGGCCACCATGGTTGGAGCATATCTAGCCAATGAATTAAACTGAAGGCTATACTCCCGGGCACTCATATTGCCTTGTTTCAAATTTAAGAACCTATCCGCTCTAGCTCGGAGGACCTCGGGTGGTAAATAGTGGCGGATGAAGGCATCTACAAATTCTTGCCAAACTGGGGGAGGCGCGTTCTCTTTTCTTAATGATATCCAATTATTATACCATAAGACCGTTACATCCCGAAGTCTATAAGATGCTAAATCCACAGATTTGGTTTCGGAGGCATGAATAATCTTCAATGTTCTCAATATTTCATCAATAAAACCTTGAGGGTCTTCATCCGGCTTTGACCCGAAAAACTCCGAAGGATTCAAACTCATGAAATCACGGGCTCTAGTACTAACGACCCTGTCATTTGAACCCGAACCTTACCGCTGTGCCTGGACGGCAACTAAATGTGTCAATAACCGGATAACCTCGGTCACTTGTTAACCCGAAGTAGCTGATGGAGGAACTGGAGGAATAGGAGCTGGAGCTGAAGCCCCTTCATGTTCTTCTATAATAGGTGGGGTAGGAGAAGTATTAGATGTAGCCTCATTATGTGATTCACCCTCTCCTGCATTCATTAGTGGCTCTCTTGCTACCCGTCTTTTCATCGTAGTCTTGCCCTTCTGGGCGGCTGTAGTTTTTCCCTTTGGCGGCATTTCTGAAATCATAGGACACTATTAGGGAGGAGATAATTTTATAACATAGCTCTATCGCACGATCTCTTAAGATGAAGAATGGTCATTTTTCCTAGATGCCCTGTAGCCTCATGTTTATTAGTGTGGCGCGCAACACACCATAAACAAGACTCTACTAGACACGGCTCGTAGACACTTCCTAGGACTGAACTGCTCTGATACCACTTTTGTCACGACCCGACTAGGGGCCATGACGGGTACCCGGGGCTAACCACCGAGCACCGCTCATACCGTTAACCATCGTACTCATTAAGCGTTCATTCATTAATCTTATACTCAATTCATAGGAAAAACCATTTTTCACTTTGAAACATAATTATCTTTATATACATATGCCCTTCGGCTATCAAAATAATGTACATAAAATAAGGACATCGTGAGATCATACTACTCACACATACGTATCTACGAGCCTCTACTGGAGTACTAACATAAGGACGGGACAGGACCCCGTCGTGCCTAAATATATACATAAAATATCAATTCAACATAGCACCTCCGAAGTAATAGAGTGCTTCTGTAAGCCTGCTGAGTAACTCCTAGGAATCTAGGTCACCTCCCTGTCTACCTACGGGCATGAATACAGCGTCTAAAGAAAAGGACGTCAGTACGAAATATGTACTGAGTATGTAAAGTATGAGTAGTAACATAAGTAAACGTGAAGGGAAGCATAAAATGAAAGTTCAAATACCTTTTTGAGATGTTTGTCATGCTTACTTTACCTTTTCTTAATGGTCGCGGAATGCACATGCATATACATATCATAGTACCTATCTACTCATACATATTAAACATTATCCGTATTCGGCCACGTAGTGGCTCGACAATATCCGTATTCGGCCACGTAGTGGCTTGACAATATCACATACATGTCTTCCATACCCGGCCATAACGAGGCTCGGTATATCTCATCATTATCATTGCCATTACTACGGAAATCTTTTATCATCACATACATCTCATAAGCTTATCATAACTTTTCATAGAGCATGCATTTGAATTAAGGACAATCTATGAAAATAATATCATATTCATAGCATGAACTTCATAAAAATATCGTATGATAGGCTTTATAGTCTCTAAACTTAGGCTCTTCATTACCATTATCGTATCTATGGCATATCTCTTACCTTTATCTCATATGAAATCCTCTATGAACATAGACTCATAATACATTTGTCGTAGGACATGCATTAGAGCTCATCGACAATCTATAACACTATCGGGGTGACATAAGGTCGAGAACCCCCGATTACATTATGGAGTGATCATATTCGTTACTTCTCACCTTGGAGAGACTAACATTTTAAGGTGAGTGCACATAAGGAAACATCGATGGATCATAGTTAATATCATTAGCTTTGTAGGACATCATATCATGAACTCTCGAATCTTTAGACTTAAGCTCATCATCATCATTATCGTACTCGTAATGTATCTCTTGTCTCATATGGCTATTTATGAACATAGACTCTTAGCTTCCGGAATGTAGGAAAATTCATGGAGAAGGAGGGAAAATCATGCCATAAAATTCATGCCTTAGAAAGAAAGCACGAGCCTTACATACCTTTTTCTTTTAGCTATTCTATCGCTTGCTCGTTCTCCTTCAATGCTCACGTCTTTACCTTCAAGGGAATTCGTATTAACATTAGCTAGACGATTATAAGAATGTACTTATTAAAGATAGAGAAAATTGGGAAGCATTTCCTTTATTTATACAACTTTCCTCATATTCCATATCAACTCCCAACCATCCATAACATCATTCACAATATTGTAAACAACAATCATCATTTATCTACATTATCCACATTTCACAATTTCACTTCAATTCTCCATAATCATGATCATAGTTCACTATCGCGTTCTTTCACATATAATGCTTATCCCATGTTCTAAATGTCATTCATAACATACTTACAATCACAACATATCAATATTCATGATTCACTTCAAACCACTACTCAACAATGACACTATTCTTACATTCATGACCCATTTTCTATTTCCTTCTACAATCCAAGTGTTTCAAGTTTTCAACACTTCAAACAACATGGAAATACCATAAAACTCACCTTAGATAATGGAAGAATAAGCCTTGAGTGGAAATGCTCCTCTTACACCAAAATCTTAGTTCACTTCTCTTGGAATTTCTTGGCTTGGATGAACTTTAATGTGTTTCACACTATTGATTTGTGTTGGTTTGATGAAGTTGATCATCAATTTCCTTTGAGTTCTTGTGGATGAAGTATGTGGAACCTTCTAGAGGTCTTGAGAGAGGTGAAGAAATATGGGAAATGAAATTAGTGAAGTGGGATCACATTTATATAATTAAACTTACTCAACCCGTCGGGACTTCCACGGACACTTATACGGTCCATGAAACATTGCACGGCCCGTATAAGTGGTCGTGGTTCGCCACTAAGCAATCATCATCTCTACTGGGTGTTATACGGACCGTTCGTATAACCCCTTTCCCCTGAAATGATCTCCGTCGTTCGTTTGATATCCAATCCTTATGGAACCTTCTTGACACTTGTTTAACGCCTCATTAACAATATAAGGGATGTTATAACTCTTCCCCCGGACATCATTAAATCATCACTAACTTATCACTTGTAAGTCCTTCCCGATTCGTAACATATACCTTACTTTTCTTAGCTACATTTTCCTTATACTTCGAATGCCTTTGAAATCTCAACTAGGATCATCAAATGTTATTTCTTACTTATCAGAACATCGTATACATCATGCCCTTCGTTGGTCTATTCACTGTACGTTAACGAAAATTTTTTTGAGGTGTAACAGGAGGTCTCGTTGACTGAATCAACCCCCAATACCTCAAAACTAACTTTCCAACTCAAGTCCCAAAATGCACCCGAGTGCATTGGGAACCAAACCGAATATACACACAAGTTTTAAATGACCATCCGGACCTCTCGAAATCAATGGATTTTCGATAAAGGTCCATTTACCTAAAAGTTAACTTTAAGTCAATCCTTTTTCGCTTTAAGCCCAAATTTCCCAAAAAGTCAACCAAATCATATCCAAACACCTCGAAAAGCGTATCAATTGTCCTGTCGTCTCAAATATGAGCTAAACAAGCTCGAGAAATGGTCAAAAGCATCGAAAAAGCAGTAAGGACCAAACGAGTCATTACAGACAAACCCGGAATTTCTCCGGAATAGAGTCGCTACTATTCTAGTCCTAAAAAAGTAAGTTTGGTTCTTACGAGTTTTATTATACATTTATATAAAAATATGGAATACATCTCTGATTATATATATATATATATATATATAGGAGAAAAATAAAAGTATTTTTATTTGAGTCCACTTTATTTATTGAAGCCCACAAGGTCAGACCATATGCCAAGTCTAGATTCCGTCTTATCTCAGACAAAACGGCCCAATAGGTTTTCTTTCACGTTTCCAGTCCAAACAGGTTCTAGGCTTCCAGGCCCAAACAGTCTCAATTTCCTCCCATTTCACAAATCCAGAATCATTTTTAGTCTCTGAACGTATCCAAAATATGGTAAGCTCTTATTTCAAAAAATTAGCCCGAGACCAGCAAGTTTTTCCTTTACCATCATGAAAGCATTTTGAAGTCAACTTATTTTTTCTAGCCAGAATCAGTTTTAAATGGAAACAATTAATCATTTTTATTCCTTGTTATGGCTTAAGTTCCAACAAATATTTACCAGTTTTTATCAAAGATGGAAAGTTCAAAATTTGCTACTGACTAGTTTTAAAAAAAAAAAACATTTATATTGACCCGAATTCGTACTTAGGCGAAGATCCCATTTTATTTGCTAATTTAACTTTATCATGCCCTCAAAAACCAACTTCCAAGTTTAAACATTAGGCAAAACTCCCATTTTTCTTTATGCTAAGTTAACCGTGTTCAAAAAAATGGTTTTTTAGGTCGACTTTCCTAAAATACTAAGCATTTTCCTAAGTTCTAACATATATAAGGGTTTCAATATTTCACATAGTTTGTTTACATATACAACACATATACATAGATAACATATACACATAAATGAAAAGGAAGAAAATTAAGCTGGTGGGCCTACCAAACCCGCCCGCCTCCATTTTCACCCATGGATGGGCCTTCATCATAGTTTCTTCCCTTTCTATCTCTCAGACTCGATCAAATAAAAGTGTTGGGCCTCTAGCCCAATGAAGTCATGTGCACTAGTAGACCAAATGGCCCAGTGAAATCCCATGAAACGCAGAGGGCATAAAAGGAGAGAACAAGTTAGCAGGGTATCCATTCCTAAATGCTTTCAATAAAATTTAAACTAAGTGCAAAAGGAAGTATTTATATGTGCATATTCATTTCTCTATGCAACAATTCATATCCAGCTTTGGGTAAACTAAAGTAAACAAGGAACTGAAGGTAAACAAGCAAATATCTCTTAGCACAAGTAAGCCCATGTAACAAAAGTTTTTCAGAAGGGCATAACCGGCCCAAAATAACTTTGTATAAGAAAACAGATTGTTCAGAGGGGATATATGAAGTATACTTCTCATAGAAGTGTATACATAGCATGTATATCCCATATATTTACTTGTTTTTAGACACTATAAACAACACAGAAAACATATAGCTAGCATAACAAATCCCAAAGTCTCAACTTCAAAAAATATGGTAATATTTTCAGTAACCACAACCACTCATGACTCATTTGTGCCCATATAGACTCAAAAATTTTATAGGAAAGGGAAGAAACAGATTGTTCTTTTAATCTCTGAACCATTTCATATTATTATCCGAACTTTAAATGCTCATGCTAGAATTATACAGTCTTGACAAGTTAAATTAAACCTATAAAGTGATAGTAGTTTAGTAGAAACAAGCCATTAAACCATACCTTTCTTGACATACACTTAAGGCTTTCTAGATATTTGAACACAAAAACACCATGGATCAAAGACACAGTTTTAGTCAATTTGAAAGAAAAAAAAAAAGAACTAAGGTGTCCCATAAGGTTTATTCTCATATAAGGGAACCCTAGAAACTTAGAAGGAGGATGACAAACTGAGTTTGGCTAGAAATTCTAAGCTTGTCCACTCTCTTCTAAGTGCTAGGTAAGTCACACTTATACTTTGAATAAATCCTTAAATGACACCTTAATTGTCACCCTCCAACATCACAGAACCAATAGATAATGCCACAACACAAATTCAAACTTCATGGTTCACAGAAAATAACACATGAGGCTAACTTCATATAACAAACTGATCCCTATCAACATTTTAACCTATTCCCAATTTTAATCTTGTTACAATTCCTAGGTCTTACCCTCTTAACCTATATCAGACTCCAAATGTGCACAAGCCAACTGTCAACAGAGAGTTTTTCCCAGCAAAAAATAAAGCTCAATTCAGACCAGAGGCACAGAACCTTAATGAACCATATTTGAACATCAAATAAAACTTTAAGACTTATAAAAAACACTGATTTTAATTTTAGACCATTTTTAGTCCTATAAGCTGTGTCATGAATAGTCTAGGTGCTTATTATGACTTACGTATTAGACAGGAATCAAAGCAACATCAAAACAGAACTAGGTTAAACTGGACTGATATTTTTCTACCATTTTTATTTATGTGTATCATATATATCACAATATTCCAGCTTATATTCCAGTGACACAAGCCTTTGAAAGCAAAAATACAAATTTCAAAACATTGACTGCTTAGACTTGTAATGAGCAAGCAGACTATTAACCTATCATAAAGACCAAGACTCAACTAGTCATATGGATTTAAAAGAGACAAATACAAACTAAATAATCCAAACCAATTTTTTTTCTTCATATTATAGATCAACTCAAACCCCAAATGAACAAACTGTGATCCTCTAGGCCAACAGAGGTTAAACAAGCTGAAGCAAATAGGTATTCAGTCATATTGTGTTTTATACAAGTTATTTTGAACCAACAAAAGTGTTATGTCCCGTATTTTTGAACGTCGGATTATTTGTAAGCTGAGGTGGGGCCCACACATTAAGATTTTTTTTTGGAACATGTGACAAGTTATATGAATCACATATGTAAAGTTAAACACAACTCATGAAGGACCCTTGGGCCAAATCAAAGTGGAAGCCCTCCAAACGAATATTTTTAAGAAAACGTTTTCGGGTGACCTGACTTTGAGGGGCACAAACGGTATTATAAGTTTGGAATTTGGGAAAATACCAAGAGATAGAAGTTGTAGATAATTGAATTATCTTTCCAACCATAGGTCGTGGGTTCCCAGGTGACGTCGGTACAAGGAGATATGAACGTTTTAAGGTCGAAAGGTCAGTGGGCTAGGCCAACTCGGGGCCAACCGGGTTGGGCCCAAAAAAAAAATAAGAGAAAAATGAGGCCCAAGTGAGGAGGTGGCTGGCCATGGTCCTTAATAAAGGACCCAAGTCCATTTAAATTAGTCATGTGATAAATGTATAAAAGACCATTTAGTCAATATTTATCACTTAGAAGCTTCAAGACAAATTGACAAGGAGAAAAACAAAAGAAACAAGAACAAAGGAGAAGGCCATTCGGCCATAACTCCAAATTTTTGCTCCTTTGAAATCTTCTCCCAAAAATTATTTTCTTGTGGTATTCCTACTAATTCAAAGGTCCTCTACAACTTGGTGTAATTATTTTGGAAGGAAGGGCACTTGTTTCACCAATTTAGCACCTTGGACAAGTGAAGAAGATAGGAGGAAAAGGTAAGAATTAATTCCTTTTTCTTATGTTATGAAGGTTTGTTTATGTTGTAGTATGTAGAAATGAGTAGAATTTATGGAAATATGGAAGTTTGCAAAGTGGGTGTGTATGTAGGTATATGGCCGTGAATATGTATTGATGCATAGGCAGTATGAGTTGAATTTTATGTAGTATTCTAGTTGTGTTGTTGAAACTTTGTGATGGAAATGGAAGAAAATGGTTTATGATGGCATGAAAAATGGTTGAAAATGATTATAGGAACTTATGTGATTTCAATGTAGTTTCTATGTAATTATGGAAGTGGAGTTCTAAACGAGAATTATTATGTTAGTTGGTGAATTTGGAGGGATGCAAGTCCATATTGGCATGAAAGATTGGTTGGTAAGTTGTTATAGGGAATTTTGTGATTTTATGGAAGATTTATGTAATGATGAAAATGAAATTGTTAAGGTGTGAATTATGATTATTGTTAATGAAGTTGGAGGATAAAAATGTGTTATGGATATTTATGTCGAAGATTAGAGATTTCGGATGAATTATGGTTTTGGTGGAATTTTTGTATGTTTTGTAAATATTTTGTAGAATGATATGAAATGCTTCCGAATTGTATTTGAATGATCTTTAATTAAAATATAAACATGGAAATATTGATATTGATTTGAAGGTGCAAAGTTGGATTGGAAGTTGTTGGACTATTCGGGAAAAGAAGACAATTTATCTTAGAATGCGTTTCAAATCGAATGTTGATGTTATTGGTATTGTTGTTGGTATGGTTGTTGATATTTGAGCCGAGTTAAATCTCGGGGATGTTGTACATATAGGGGAGATGCTGCCCAAATTTTTGTAGACAAGTATTGATTAAGATTGAATTCTTAAGGCCTTACGATTAATATTTGGTAAATGTGACCAATTGTAGATTTTGGACGAAACGGGATTTGAATGTGGAGAAGCGTAAGGAGCGAATAAGGTATGTAAAGCTTCACCTTTTGTTCTCTTGGCATGTCTTAGGCATAATAGGTTTGGATATGAGCCTCGGGGCGACTCTACTCTTAGGAATCCGAGCTTAGATTTGACCCTTTTTCATTCAATAGAATTGAATTAGATACTTTATGTTTTGTTGGAAAAATAGCTTAAACATTTATAACTCTCACAAATGGAACCGAATTACCTTGAGATTTTCATAGGTGGCTCCATAAAGCCTAATGTTTGTAATTTTACGTACGCCACCTCGACTTGACCGAAGTGGGCCCCTATTTCCGAGATCTTTCTACGTTGACCTAATTGGCTTATTTTGAGTGATATGTAAGAACGACTTTTGACTAAGGTTCCGATTAATAAAAAGTGATCATTTTGACTACTCCATTGAGTTCCATGATATATTTTGCCATGTACAAACGATCCCAAAGGTTTTGTCTTTGACGTCATTCGTCGCAACTCCGAAAGGTATGACCTATGGCTATTGTCGACTTCCTTTAAATGATCTATCGTCCGGATTGTTCTTTCGAGTCTTAGAAAACATTGTATATTTTATGTTGCATGTGGCTTCTCACTACTACTGCTCGTGCGAGCGTTATTACATCTTTCCCGCGTCCGGGCCGGGGCATGTATTCGTGCAATTCCACTGCATTATTCACCGCGTCCCTCACTAGAGGGCCGGGGCATGTTATATATATATATACATATGATGATGATGATGTGATGACGGGGAGGTGGCCAGGATGGCATATGATGATTCCCTTCACCGCGTCCCTCACTAGAGGGCCGGGGCATGTTGCATGTGCATAAATATGATGATTTTACTTACCGCGTCCCTCATTAGAGGGCCGGGGCATGTTGTGTACGCATATGTTCATGATGATTTCTTTATTTATGTTACTCAGTCCATTAGTGCTTTTGAAACGCATGATTTACATTCGAGGTAAGCTTATGAGATCCGATTCGTACTACCATTCGTCCTCTTTATTTCCGTATGGTTCGAAGAATGTATCTCTTGCTTTACATACTCGGTACATATTCCGTATCTTGACCCCCTTTCTTCGGGGGCTGCGTTTCATGCCGCGCGGTACACCCAAATGAGTTGAAGACATTAGCGTAAGATGTTCCGGCGGGATTGGCGAGCTCCGGTTGCTCGGGTCTTTGCCAAGTCAAAGTATTAGGTTATAGTATCATGTTCGTGTTAGAGACTTTGCAGACAGTGTTGTGGGTATAGGATGTCGGTTATGTAAGTGGCTATGTAAGCCGATGAATTATCATGCATTGTATTATAAGTGTTATATGTCTTTATGTGTTACAAGTTTTCATTGATTCGGGAAAGGAAAAAAATGTATACTATCTTCCGAAAAATTTTCATTATGTAATTGTGTCATGACTTGATAGTAAGCGTGATCATGAGTACTATGTGAGTCAGCGGGTTCGCTCGGCTCTAAATAAGGGTCGGGTGCCCATCATACCCTAACGGAAATTAGGGTGTGACAAAAAGACATCAAGAAGGGATTACATAGGAATCCTAGATCTCTAATCTCATTTTAAGTTGATATAGAACATGATTATTGTAAACTAACATCTAACTTATCTTGGATAACTAGATACTACTTATAAATAGGCTAAGCTAAGATGAGTTAGGGACAAAATAGCCTTAAATAATATTAACTGTGAGAACCACCTATACAAACCAAACACAGTTTTGTACTTAACACTACTATACTAAGCTACACAAAGACAACTGAATTGAAATAGGTTAGAGACAATCCTATATCAATATCATGTTAAGCTAAAATATAAAAGAAAACACATTAAGCATGATCTTACACTAAACCATTATACTAAATTAATCAAAGCAACTGACGGAAAAAAATAACTAGACTAATCAGACGCTAACTATAATGTCTAAAATAAGCAGAAAAAACAAATAGAATTAAAAAAATAATAGTTAACACAAGAGATAAGCAAATATAAAAGACTAACCAAATAAATAATAAAGAAAAAGGGTAAAAATGTTACCTTTCTCGTGTGCAGCCTAAATCGAGTATTGGATTTGAAGATTCTTCAAATTCCTTCACCCACAACTTAGCCGCACAAACAAAAGAGAAAATATTTAAGAAAATTTTAACTTAACTCAGGAAAATAAAAGTTTAAAAGCAAATATGCCAAAAAAAAAAAAAAAAAAAAAAAAAAAAAAAAAAAAAAAAAAAACTTAAGTGCTCCTAGTTTTTATGTCAATATCTGATATTCGGTCCCTTCAAAAATGGAAATTTATGGATTCTATTTATAGAACCCCAAATCTGAGAAACCCTAATCTCTAAACGATGAGGGACTTCTCAAAATCTGAGAAATTCTCGTCTATATCAACATGCAACTGCTAGGATTCAAGGTAATCGATATATGAAGGGTCAGATTTATCCTTTTATCAATCAATCCAAGTGAACTTTGATGAGCCAATGAGAGATTAAGATTCAAATGGGTAGAGACAAATCCATTAACCCGTAAAACTAAAAGAAATTAAAAAGTAAGCGCGAAAAGAGATTTTACCATTTCCATGGTGGTTTCACGGTAGGGGAGAGGAGAGAAGATGAAGGCATTTAATGCCTTTGCCTCAAATGGTTGAACACAACCTGGCAAAAAGGTTCTTCACCTGAAAACTTACTACTTTCATCGATGATGACAATGAAGAGAGAGAGAGAGAGAGAGAGAGAGGGTAACATGGTGGCGGCAAACCCTAGCTGAAGAAGCAAAAGTAACAAAAAGGCCTGTTTGGGCGTTGAGGCGAGGGTTTTACATCAAATGGGATTGGGCCCGGTCTGGCCCTTGTTGGGCTAAACTCGGTCCATAAAAAAAAATGAGGCTAAAATATGTATATATATACATGTGGTATTCTAAACGTATATCCTTTGTATATGTATGTATATCGGGAAAATTTGCCAATTAATAAATGGCCAAAAAATTAAAAGGGGTAATTACTAAAGTATTTCAATTATAACCAAATTAAAAACTAATTAATCAATTAATTAAAAGCACGGATAATTTTATAATATAGACTGAGTTTGCAAACATGGCCTTAATTGAACCAAATCATGAGATTGATTATTTCAATTATGGCCTCAATTTGACTAATCAATAGATTATTTCAATTGTAGCCGTAATTAAACACTTAATAAGCAGATTCACAAATAAAACCATAATTAATTATTTAAATCAATTATAATTAAATTGAAAATTGTCAATATGATTTGATTATGCAGAAATTAAAGTTGAGGGGAAAAACTGATTATTTATTTTAATTAATCAATTTCCTTGAATTAAATGGAGTAACATACTTGCTAATTTGGGCAATTAATTAAACAAGATAATTGCTATAAATTACCTTTAATTTCAGCAAATACTATTATTGTTACAATAATATGTAAATTAATTTCCAAATGAATTTATAATATTTATAGAAATTATTTTACCAAATGAGAATGGTAAAATATTATTTAAATAATCATTTTGACTTCTAAAAATAGATATTTCACTCCGTTTAATATCCAAGGACTCTGGGTAATTAAATAATTATTGGAGGTCAAAAATTAGGTGTCAACAACTGCCCTTTCGGTGTTTGGGAATGGCTTTGCCATCCCTGAACAGTGATTTTTGACTGACCCATCTCCATATTACCTCTCGTCTTTATGCAGTTTTCTAATGCATGGTCAGACCCTGGTCTCTGAGTTTCCTACATATCTTAGGTTTCATGAGAATTCAGGCCGCTTGTAGTTCGACTAGATTATGACTTCTGAATGCCAATTTAAAGAGGTCTCGGATTCCCTGATTATAAAGCTGGGAAGTCCGGTGTGATTGGTCAGAGTATGACTGACTCTCTAATATTGAGTCCTCCTACATATCCCTGTTCTTAGGAATCAAGTCACTTGTAGTTCGACTTAATCGGAGGAAAAGGATATCCCTTATGCGAGAGCACCTGTGTGTATGTGCCGGTGTGTGTCTGACCGGTTGCCGAATAATAAAAACAAACAAAGCACATAAGCAAATAAGCATTCTTGTGTGGCTGAGTGGGGAGGAGCGATCTTCCAAGTCCTGGCCGGAGAGCTTGACTCTCATGGGCACCCTATCTCGACCGGCTGCGTAAGAAAAAGTTCCACAATTGCGCTGCATCTATCTAGACCTGATTTGATTAGCCTGCTCAGTCTAGCCGCTATAAATATGCTTCCACCTGCTGAGTAACATTGGTTGGTTTTGATGACTAACACTGCGGCCATCCGACCGAATTTATATCGTCTTGATCTTTGGAGCGAATGCTGTATTCATCCGACCGGTTTTACATTGCTTTACCTCTTGGAGCGAATGTTGCGGTCACCTGAACGGTCTTACATCGTATTACCTCTTGGAGCGAACATTGTGGTCACCTGACCGGATTTACATCGCTTTACCTTATTGATTGTACCCTGTAGCTTGAATGAATGGCCCACTCGCCAACATAGGTTCATAACGACAACAATGGCCTTTATGGCTGTGTTTGTACGAATGGCCTTCATGGCTGTGTTTGTATGAATGGCCTTCTCGGCATATCGTATGAAATGGCCCTAGCGGTAATGTTTATATGAATGGCCCTCTCGGCATGTTTTATGAAATGTCCCTCTCGGCATGTTTGTATGAAATAGCCCTCTGGGCATGTTTGTATAAAATGGCCTCTCGGCATGTTTCTATGAATATGGCGCTCTTGGCATGTTCCTATGAATATGGCACTCTCGGAAAAATCAGAAAAATATGAATGGCCCTCACGGCAAATGTTTGTATAAATGGCCCTCACGGCATAAGAAAAGGAGATATGCAATGGCCCTCACGGCAAATAAAAAAAAGTGATGGCCCTTATGACAACAGAAAAGGAAAAATGCAATGGCCCTCACGGAAAATAAGAAAGAGTGATGGCCCTCACTTCAATCACGACCCCGTATCGCGACTAGTTGTGTTGTCATCCAAGGTTAACTTGAAACAACATACAAATAACTTATAGTGTGGAAAAGTGAAAGATCGCCCCAAAGTCATCACATATATAATTCATCCAAGTGGACTATGCCCCACACATGGCTTGGATCAACCAAAATTAGCCAAGCCATGGGTGGCACCCCACCTAAGCCACACGGCCAACTTGGCTTGATTCATGAAATATTTATTTTCACTTCTAGCCCCTAATTTCCTTAATATTCCATACCAATAAAATTATAAGCAACTTGTGCCTTAAAACAAAATCGGAGGTTAGAAGTCTCTACCTCGTATCCCGAAATAGTCTTGTCCTTAACTTTTCACGGTTAGCTCGGAATGTCCCAGTATACTAAATACGGGATATAACATCCTCCCCCCCCCCTTTAAAACATTCGTCCTCGAATGTTAAACTAGTCCTACAGGGTCTTATAAGCATTTCGGGGGGAGTCTCTTTCATAGCTATCACGTACAGTTCATTCATCAACCAACATAACCAATTAAGGAGTTTAAATTACCTGTAGGTATAGGAAATAAATAGGGACGCTTATTCTTCATCTCTTCTTCGGCTTCCCAGGTCATATCCTCCCTGTCATTATTCCGCCACAATACCTTAACGGAAGCTACGCCTTTAGTACGCAACCTTCTCACCTGACGATCCAGTATGGCTATAGGCTGCTCCTCGTAAGATAAATTCTCTGTCACCTAGATATCATCTATGGGAAATACCCTGGAAGGATCACCTACATATTTGCGAAATAATCGATCGTGGGGGCGGATGGATGCCTTCAAATCGGCTCGGTAGGTCTAACTCGTAGCAAAGCCGACCTACTCACGGGCAATACGATAAGGTCCAACATACCTCGGACTGAGCTTCCCCCTCATGTGGGAACCTCATAACACCCTTCAAGGGTGACACTTTCAAGGATACCCAATCGGCAGGCACCCGGAACTCTAAATGTCTACGTCGATTATACGCATATGATTTACCGCCGACTACGAGTCGCTAATAATCGTTCCCGAATGAGTTTCACTTTACTAACGGCTTGCTGAATCATACCTGGGCCAATTAACTTAGTTTCGCCAATATCGAACCAGTCAATCGGTGACCTGCACTTCCTGCCATACAGAGCCTCATACGGTGCCATCTGGACGCTAGAATGGTAGCTATTATTATAGGCAAACTCGATGAATGGCAAATAATCGTCCGGCTTACATTTCGAAATCAATAACACGGCTCGCAGTATATCTTCTAGCGTCTGAATGGTACGCTCGGCCTGTCTGTCAGACTGGGTGGAATGTTGTGCTAAGGCTCACCTGGGTCCCCAATCCTTTCCTGAAATGACCTCCAAAGGTTAGGCCGTAATGCTTCGGGCACCTCTGTCGGATATAATAGATGTGAGAGCGTTGTGAAGTCTCTCTATATAATTGCGCATAGCCTTTAACTGGATAAATGGTCTTGAATATGCTCTTGTACTGACTCCTTGCGGTTCGATGGTCAGCGTCATTAGTCCCTTACATCCTTGTCACCATTTACCTTTACATTCCGAGTGCTCACCCAACATGATTTTGTCACTAGTGAGTATAATGGTTATGTCCTTAAACTATTCCTCTAGTTCCTTCCCAGACTACTTCCATCGATCCAAAGTATGTATATGCGTAATGGTTCTCGCACCCTTCGTCATCCTTCACAGCATGTGCCTACACTTATGGCAACTCTATAATTCGAGTTCAAACTAAACTTCGGGGCTCTTTTCTGGCTTTCCTTTAGCTTTTCGCCACTGCTGTTTCTTTAACCTTTATCCCTCAAATCTTACAATACAACCCAAAAGCATAGGGCTACGGAAATTCTTACTCCTTTACGATTTTCTCATAACACAAGTATACGTGTCTTCGATTTCCTTGTATTGGCGATCGTATCGAACTCTGGCTCTAAGCTAATAAATTTCCCCTTCTGGAGCATGAGAACGTCATAATCCCTTTCAAGTCCAATATGTTCTCCCCCCCCCCGATTAAGGAGGTCCTAATACGCCAATAGTTTTTAGATATCCATCATATCACTTATCTTTCGAGAGTTAGAAATCTCTTAGCATCGTTGCACGGCCTAATCATTCTTTCCTTTACTTCTCATTCCTCGTCGTGGTCACTATCCTTTCGTCCCACTTGTCGTAGTCTGTTCTCCAACCCCACACATTCCTCTTTTATTCCATACTACCACACTCTATCCCTCTCACACGCCTACCCTCAATTTTTTATCCAAATAGTATCGTGCTTTGCCCGTCGTCTCTCTTGGAGGCTTTACTCCCTCATGTTCCTTACCCTTTCGCTTTTTTCGATATTTTGGTCACCTTACCTTCCACCTACTCACTTTCATTCTTTTCCAAATATCATTGTATTAGAACTTTTCGAGCTTAACCTGTAGTGAAAACAGCATCAGCTTGCCTTATAACATAGGTCGTGACAAAAGTGGTATCAGAGCTGGGCACCCGTACATACCCATTAACCAGAAACAGCATACAAATAACTTATACATACAGAAAAGTGAAATGTCGCCCCAAAGCTGTCACATATATAATTCATCCAAGTGTACCATGCCCCACACATGGCTTGGATCAATTAAAATTAGCCAAGCCATGGGTAGGAACCCACCATACTACTAACTTGGCTTGATTCATGAAATATTTATTTTCACTTCTAGCCCCTACTTTCCTTAATATTCCATACCAATAAAATTATAAGCAACTTGTGCCTTAAAACAAAATCGGAGGTTAGAAGTCTCTACCTCGTATCCCGAAATAGTCTTGTCCTTAACTTTTCACGGTTAGCTCGGAATGTCCCAGTGTACTAAATACGGGATATAACACTCACGGCAACTTAAAAGAAAATATGCAATGGCCCTCACGGCAAATAAAAAAGAGTGATGGCCCTCACGGCAACAGAAAAGGAAATATGCAATGGCCCTCATGGCAAATAAGAAAAGGTAATGGCCCTCATGGCAATAGAAAAGTAGATATGCAATGGCCCTCACGGCAAATAAGAAAAAGTGATGGCCCTCACGGCAACAGAATAGTAGATATGTAATGGCCCTCACGGCAACAGAAAAGTAGATATACAATGGCTCCCACGGCAAATAAGAAAACGTGATGGCCCTCACGGCAACAGAAAAGTAGATATGCAATGGCCCTCACGGCAACAGAAAAGGAAATATGCAATGGCCCTCACGGCAAATAAGAAAAAGTGATGGCCCTTACGGCAACAGAAAAGAAAATATGCAATGGCGCTCACGGCAAATAAGAAAAAGTGATGGCCCTTACGGCAACAGAAAAGTAGATATGCTATGGCCCTCACGACAAATAAAAAAAAAAGTGATGGCCCTCACGGCAACAAAAAAGTAGATATGCAATGGCCCTCACGGTAAATAAGAAAACGTGATAGCCGTCTCGGCGATAGAAGACTAAATATGGAATGGCCCTTACGGCAAATAAGAAAACGTGATGGGGATGACAGATATGGCCCCTTCGGCTAAATCGTCTTTCTTTTGTCCTTTATGTCGGCTATGACCCTCATGGTCAGATATGTCGTGCTACTTTACAACGACCCCATCAGTTAAAGATTTTTCCATTTACGGCCTTTTGGCCTTATGAGCCCTTATGGCTAGGTGTTTGCCTTCTTGGTATTTTCCTCCTTTTATATCCCTCGTGGCTATTGTTTGCCCTTGTGGCATTTAAATCATTTATAGCTTTTGTGGCTAGGTATTTATGTCTTGTAACCTGATTTCCGCAACGGTTCTGGCCTTCTTTCGGTGAACCATTTCCTGCACATGAAACAAAGTTAGAAAAGGGGTCGTCCTCCTAATGTGTTGGAAACTTGCATTAGAAATAGGTTAGTTTTTCCCTATGTAAAGTTAATTCATGTCACCGGTGATTTGCATCTTCGGCTTTCTGGATTTGGAACCCCTTTGGCTCCGGTATTTGAAAGATGAATTTTTATTTTCCATATGCAAAATCATTTTTTTATAAGAAAATAAATGCATTGTTTTGAAACATATAAAGATTAATTGCCATGACATATTCTTTTGAATGAGGGGAATCCCTTACTTTGGTAACCGGGACTCTTTGCTTCCCTGTGCGGAATTTTTGAGACCTCTCAAAAATTCTACCTCAGTTAAAAAAATCTTAATCGATGAACTCTCGTGCCAAAAATTCAATGCTCCAGTTTACGGCATTGAATAGGTGAGAAATTTTGAGATCTCCTCAAAATTTCTCACCTGGTTTGAAATTTTGGGTTAGCTGACTCTTTGTAGTGGATTGATGGCACGAATTTTTGAGATCTTCTCAAAAATTCTGCCCCTGTTGGGCATGTGGCAATCCTTGCATCCTTCGTGAAGTCCTATCTCTGAGGCTTTCTAGGGGTTCCTTGAGTTTTTCTTTTGGTGCGACTAAGCTCAAAGAGTGCTTACGTATCCTATCGCAACAGGAATCAGGTCAAATGTAGTTCGAAATAAAAGTAAATGAGTTTTTGGCTTTCACTAATAATGCGATCGGGTCCCAAATGGAGTGCCTACATATCCCACTGAAAAACTTGTCTTCATGCATAGTAGCGCTTGATTGTGTCTAAGTTGATTGGCTTTGGCCACTCTTGTCTGTCCATTTCTGCCAGTACTACTACTCCTCTAGAAAAGACTTTACGGACCACATAAGGACCTTGCCAATTGGGAGTGAATTTTCGTTTGTATTCATCTTGATGCAGGAAAATTCTTTTAAACACCATCTGCCTAATTTGGAAAATTCAAGTCCTAACTCGTTTGTTGAAGGCTCTTGCCATTCTTTGTCGGTATAGTTGACCGTGGCATAGGCAACCATCCTTTTCTCGTCAATTAAAGTCAATTGCTCAAATCGAGCTTGAACCCATTCATCATTGTCCAATTTTGCTTCTAGGATGATCCTTAAGGAAGGTATCTCAACCTCAGCAAGTATAACAGCTTCAGTACCATAGACCAGCAGGTATGTAGTTGCTCCTGTTGAAGTTTTGGCCGTAGTACAGTATCCTAGTAAAGCATAAGGAAATTGCTCGTGCCAACCTTTGTAATTGTCTGTCATTTTCTTCAATATCCTCTTGATATTCTTGTTGGCTGCTTCTATGGCTCTGTTCATTTGTGGCCGGTAGGCTGTCGAGTTTCGATGAGTGATCTTGAATTGCTCCCAGATATCCTTCATCAGATGGCTATTCAAATTGGCCCCATTGTCAGTTATGATGAATTCGTGTATGCCGAATCGGCATATGATATTGTTTCGCACGAAATCGGCTACCACTTTCTTTGTTATTGACTTCTGTGATGTTGCTTCCGCTTATTTGGTGAAGTAGTCGATGGCGACTAAAATGAATCGATGTCCGTTTGAGGCTGCATGTTCGATTGGTCTAATGACGTCCATGCCCCGAGCAACGAAAGGCCATGGTGAGCTCATAGCATTAAGCTCACTCGGTGAAACCTTGATTAGATCACCGTGGATTTGGCATTGATGCCACCTTTGCACATATTTGCAGTAATCATTTTCTATGGTCATCTAATAGTATCCAGCTCGGAGAATCTTCTTGGCCATTACAAATTCATTCATATGGGGTCCACATGTCCCAGCATGTACTTCTTCTAGATGTTTGGTGGCTTCGCCGGCATCTACACATCTAAGCAGACCCAAGTCTGGCGTTTGTTTTGTACAGCACTTCTTTGTTCAGGAAGAAATCATTTGTTATTCTTCTGATGGTCTTCTTTTGTCCACTCTTGACTCCTTCGGGGTATTCCCATTTCTCTAAGTATATTTTGATGTCACTGTACCACGGCTTGCCATCCGGCTCTGCTTCTACGTGGAAACAATGGGCATGCTCTTCTTTCAAGCTTATCCTCAGTGGGTCGATGTGACTGCTTTCAAGATTTTGGATCATTGACGCTATTGCATTGGCAAACTCATTCTCAACTCTTGGAATATGTTGGAACTCAATCTTTCTGAATTTCTTGCACGGTCTTTGTGCCAAGTTCGCATATGGCAAGATCTTTTCATTTTTGGTGGCCCGTTCGCCTTGTACTTGATGAATTAGTAGGTCAAAATCTCCAATGACCATCAATTCATTGATGTCCATATCCAATGCCATCCTGAGACCTAGAATGCACGCCTCGTATTCAACTATGTTATTGGTACAACGGAACTTGAGCTTCACGACCATTGGGTAATGTTGCCCATTTTCTAATATTAAAACCCCCCGTTTGGGGAAAAAAGTGCCGGGTTCGGTCTTCATCCATGGTTTTGCGT